>NC_056599.1:41657820-41658613 GCF_018340385.1 Cyprinus carpio
CTCCAGAATAGTATTAAAACAAGAGAAAATGGAAACACTTATGAAAAAATACAGGTTTGCAATATTAACATTAGAAAATTTGACACAGCAGAACATTCATACAAAATACTTAAGTGCTTAAGTTTGGTTAAAACATTTGTAGACATTTCCTGCATGACAGCACTTCAAAAACACAACAAAGGGAAAGACCATTGCCTTATATAGTGGCTGTCTTATTGTTTCTGGGCTTTATGTTAAAAAAACCTGGCTTTAAACAGTTTTGCTAGGCATTTGAGTAAATGAAAACACAATACTTACATTTCAATGTGAAGTCCTCCACAGAATTAACTCTCACCTGCCTCTGAATATAAACACCTTCGTCATATGCACGCAAGTGATCCTGGGATATGGTAGGGTGCGAAGTGTCCATAAGATGTACACTTCATTTTCATGGGAAATGAAGGGCGCATTTGAAGTCGCTTTCGAAATTCGTAAGCCTTCGTCGCGCCGCGGTGACGCATTCGCACTTCAAATGCGGTCTTCGAAGTGCGCATTCTGACTTTGGGACAGCTTACGTCGTGACGCTGTGACGCAATCGCACTTCACATCCGCACTTCGGAGTCCACACACTTCAGTTTGGGACACCTTTCGTCGCGCCACTGTGACGCATTCGCACTTCAAATGCGCACTCCCGTGTCTTGCTTTAGTGACACACAATGTGTTTAATGGTCTTCATCCTCACTTAAATACAGGAAATACGTCATATAAGCAGTCAAGTGATCAAGTGCAAAGACTGCAAATGTGGGTATTTGGA
>NC_056599.1:41658960-41728407 GCF_018340385.1 Cyprinus carpio
TATCACAAAACATAAAAACAGTCGTGTATCACCCAGATAATGACAGAAAATTAAGATTCAAGGGTATGTACGTTTTTAAATGAAGTCATTATTTTATAAAATCTGTATGTAAACATCTGTTATGTGAAATTGCTTATTCAGGACTACAAAATTAAAATAGCATGCAATTTTTATTATCCTCTTATTTGGATAAACTATTAATTTTGCATGTTCTGCAGTGGATTGCAAATTTATGAGCAGAACTGTAGCTTAGGTTGCTTTAGCAGGCTTTCTGTCATAAACTGCTCGGTGACACGGAGGTCGAGGATCCAAACAGTATATCTACTAAAGGGGTAATCCACAATTCAAAGTCCATATACACAGGTAAGCAGTCCAGATAATAACAACAGGGCAAAATCACAGGCCAAAGGGTAATCCAAAAACAGGCAGAGTAACGAGCTACAGAGCATCTGCGGTAGGTCCGCCACACAAGACATCAGTCTCTGTTGCCTGGGCACTGCCTTCCTAGCTTCAAGTGCATCGTTCATGACGGCTGGAGACTCTGATGTGGTGGCCATGTTGCAAACTGGCTCTGGTGCAGATTCCTTAGGACTAGCGACCATTATAACAGGACATGCTGGTGACCACAGTGGGCCAAGTTCCATGGTCACACGGTCCACTTAAACATTTCTGAGAATAGGCTGTTCCTCAAAACTCCAGCTCCAGAGGGTGAGATTGGAGCAAATGTGGACTTGTCAGCAACTCAAAGAACCCAACGTGGGCTAGATTAAATATTAATATTTTTCTGATATATTTATTTTCAAATTTAATCTTTTTTGTTTTCTTCCAAATCTACTCATTTTGGCTTCATTTAGAGCCAGGGCTCAAACTTAGGGGGATGGCAGTTATGAGGGCAAAAATATCCCTGAATGAGATTAAATTTTTATATTCATAAGATATGATATAGTTAATATCAACAAAAGTGTCAAATTAATGTGTGATATTAATTTTATTTAACAATTCAAAATTCAAGAAGTTAATTGAGTGAGTTATATTTTAGACACAATATTGTCACAATATTTTTCAGCTTCACAAATTAAATCGTTGCAAACAAAGCCGCAGCAGAGCTGTTGTGCATCTCAGAGCAACTCTGTGGTGTTTGGTTCCTGAATGGACTTATGCTCTTTGTTGTTGTTTATGATGAGAGGAAATTCATGAGTAGAATTCAGTCAGAGCGAGCACCCTTCTCCTAGCTTGATATGCATATGCAACTCCACCGAGTCACTCCAACCCATGACCTTTGCCATTCTACCACAGACTAACAGTTTCCCATAATCTTTTGCCAACTCATCTGTGATTTGCATTCAACTGTGGTCTCTTTTCTCATCAGTCCTGCATCACCCTAATTTAAAGCCTGGTTTACGCCACTCCACAGGCTCAGTCTTCTGTAACGTTGGGAAGCGGACCATGGAGTTGGTAGGGAAATCCAAATGCAGGCTTTATTGAAAGAGCGTTCAAAACAGGCAAGGGTCAAACAGCCAGCAAACAGTTATAGATCCAGGGCAGGACAAAAGCCAATACACAACAAAAACAACGTAAACAGTGGAGGGGCCCTCAAATCCTGAGCTCTGTGAGTGTGTGTTGAACCTGGCTTTGGAACTAGGAATGAAAATTTGAAGAAAATGATACACAGATTAAAATGCCCACAGAGATTAAACGTCCGGCAACGATTATGGGCATGTAAGTCTGTGTTAGAATGGCCAGAGTCATGGGTGGGTGAGTGCCCTCTGGTGTTTATATGCACTCCCAGCTGGAGAGTGTGACACTTACCTTTTACTTTTACAATGTGATTGTGTAATGTGTGAAGATCAAGCTATTTCAAGATGAGCATTGTGCTGTAAAAGTAGGAAAAAAAATTTTAAAAGAAGGGGTCTATGATGCGACGATTCAAAATGTCTTTTATCTTTGGATTGTTACAAAGCCCTTGCTGTATAAAGAAGATCTGTAAAGTTGCAAGCACTTAAACTCTCAAATCCAAAGAGATATTCCGTTGATAAAAGTTAAAACTCCTCCACGTCCCTCCTAAACACACCTCATTTAAACCTGCCCCCCACGTCTACATCACGATGTGGGAAAGGATTTGCATAATGCTGCCCAATGTTCACGTCACAGAAAGAAAGCGCAACTTTTATTTTCTCGCTGTTGCCGCTGGCGCAATGTTGTGAGACTCTGTTTCGGTTGTTAAAAGCAAAAAATACTTGTTTGGCCTTCCAAAAGAGGACACAACTATAAATCAGTGTTTAAGTTGTATTAACACACTGTTCCAGAACAGTTCATCTTCCCGAATATTCAGACTTGTGCTGCGCATTTTATGAAGGATTGTTTCCGTCCTGATCCTGGGAAAGTAGACTACATCCAGCTGTTCTGACATCACAGTTTTGTAAGTATGGTTTTACATATGAAAGGATTTGCCACTGATGATTCAAACGTGAGTTTTGAGCAGTGTAGAGTAGCGGTTCTCAATTCCAGTCCTCATGTGAAATGAATAGTTCCGAATGAGTGTAAACCTTCAACAGATTTCCCCTGCTCAGGGAGTGAGAAGTCTTATTTTTTTTTAATTTTGTTCTATTTATTGATAACTTTTTCTTTTGAATCTCCAACATTTTACAACAGTAGCCAGGTGTTGAAGACAAGAAAAGAAACTAAATTACAATGTCACTTGAAATCGCTACTTGCACTCTCTGGTGTTGTATCCTCATATAATGACATATCTTAAAATTTCATGATTCTGTTTTCTGGACTGAAAGCACAATTTTTGCTTAAGTACATTCAGAAAGAAACTTTGAGATTCAAGTTTCTGAAATTGCTAAAGAAAGACGAGCCTGTGTCCCTTGGATGTTTTGAGGATCACAGACACACAACTTTGCATTTCCACTCAATAGAAGGAACCTACCTGATACTGTTGAGGGCACCTCAGGCATGCAACCAGTCCGCCTGCCTGCAAGTAAAGAAGTCGTAAAGGGTTACTACAAAAAAGCTTTCTAGATTTCATGTAGTTAACTTAATATCTAAGTATCATCCAAGTTCATGTCGTGTATTAGCCTTAACCTAATCGTGGATGAAGTAACCGCTTAGCCGCTATCTTATTTCACATGCCATGTAGGTATGTTGACATCGGAATGACGGTCAGTTACCTGAGTAAAGTAACAATCACCAATAATAGTGAAGGTGCAGTTGTTAAACTACTTCACACGTCTGATAGAGCCAATTCAGCTAATCATTTCCTTTAATCATCTCTGGCATCTATTCTGAGTTCTATGTACATTATTTCACCACCCATTTTATGTCATATATGTTATTGCTGGTGCATTGCGACATGTTTTATGATCACAGCCCATTTAACTGTCCAAATATCAAAAGACCAAAGAGGTTTCTCAGCAGCTCTATTCAGTCTCTCTGTAGTGCAGGAGTGTGTTGTAGCAGTAAGTGTGTTTCCAGGGTAAAAAACCTTTCCTCCAAAGAAGGGCCCCCCCATCTCTCTAACCACCTTTTACATAGTTTTGAGTGCTTGTTTTTCACAATACTGTATTTTCTCTTGCAGTAAAGCTTTGTGGGTCAATTTATGAAATGACTCTTAATAAGGTTTTTGTGTTTTGATTTTAATGTTAATTTGGTCTATTCATACATCACCCAATTATAATAAATAGAGAGGATCAACAGAGTAGAACGTTTCCTTGAGTTCGAATAGACAGTACAAAAACAAAATATGTTTGACAGACAATGACCTCTAATATCTAAGTCTTATGTCTCCAATCCTGTACAATAAACTGGAGAGTTAGTCAAAATGAATCATCACTTTACAATGTGTTATTTAAAAAGTATACTATATCTTTATAAAAACATGACTAACATCAAGTCTAGTAGTTAAACAGCTCATAGAGTCTTTATCACATTATGAGAACTACACTAATTATAATTATACTTAAAATTAAAAGAAAAAACATTTGCATATCTATAATCTAATACAAATAAATTACAGTACATACCTTACATACCTGTAATGAATGCCACAGATGAAATTGACTGAAAGTTCACATGACATCATGACATTGTATAAATATTAAAACTTGTACAGAGTCTTTTTATTATTATTTATTGGTTTGTTTGGTTGTAAAATGAATCATCGTATCATTGGAAGAACACATTTCAACGGAGTTGTAATCCATTATGCAATGGCACTGCAAAGAGTTGACATGCCCTGCTATATAAATCCCCAGAATATGTTTCATTTTTTAATGTTTTTGAAAGTCTTTTCTGCCCCCGCCACCAGCTTCATGTATTTAATAAATAATACAGTAAAACAGTAACAATGTGTTGTGAAATGGAATACAATTTAAAATAACTGTTTTCTATTTTAATATTTTTTAAAATGTAATGATTTGCTGCTAAAAACTGCCCTGATGTGTTGACCTGATGGATAAATGTTTTTTAAAAGGCACAGCACGTTATTTGAAACTGAAATATTTTCTCTAACTTTTGATAATTGATAATTAAAGACATTGATAATAATTTGATAATAATAATGATTGTGATTAAACCAGATAATAGCAAAATAGCAAAAACAGGGGCAACAGCACCTATGGTAATTGACATGTAATGACATCAAGTCCTCTAAAGGAAGTAAGGCTTTTAAGTATTTACTCCTAGACTTTGAACTAGCCTTCATGATAATGACTGGAACTCAGACACACTCTTTTAGTTGAAATTATGTATATATATATATATATATATATATATATATATATTCTATATAAATATATATATATATATATATATATATATATATATTTAGCCAAGTATTCACATAACACATCTCATTACCTTGCACTCCAGGTTATATGTGATGAAATAAATCATCTTTTGTCTGAAATAATATGAACAGCAGCTATGTTAATCTTTCTCCTTTTGCTTTCCTGTTTTTCCTGCATCTCAGGATGCTCACCTGTGAAGATATTAAAAGGGTTAGTTCACCCCCAAATTTTAATTCTATCATTAATAGTTCACACTCATGTTGTTCCAAACCCATGAGATCTCTGAACAAATTAAGTTATTTTTGTTTCAAATCCGAGGGCTTTCTGACCCTGTATAGACAGCAACGGAACTACCACGTTCATGGCCCACAATTACCTTATCCTAATGTAAAGGACAATGTTTTAACTGAATTATTTCTGAGCTACATGTGTGTTGTTAGGGTATAGGCTGTGTTCTGTACAGATGTCATGTGGATGTGTATGCATGAGAAAAAATATATAGGCTACAGCAAATGTATTAGTCTACACAGATGTAAAATGAATAGTTTCGTCTTTTTAACACAGTATATTGGATTGTTGTCATATGCTGTCTCTTGTCATCTTGTATAAGGGATGATTCTTGTCCAACTTTCGCTTTCGTTACCTTCGAATCAAAACCAGTCGATCAGGTTGAACTGTGCAGTACAGAGGTCGAAAGCTCACACTTCACACAGCTCTCGCTTTTAGGTAAGTACAAGATTAAGGGGCAGATTTGTCCTTTTATTTGCTCTTTAATGTTTCGATTTTACTGTCGACAAAAAAAAAAAGATGTTAGTAAATGTTATTATTTTAGTAAAAGTCTGGAACTGCGCTGTCAATTTATATATTAGACCGTCATTTTGAACAAACACTTAAGTCTGCAGTCCAAAGAATAAGCGAAATGCGAACAAATATGTGTGAAAACGGGCATTCATCTTCAAGACCGGTCAAAATTAAATGAAATCTTTAAACGGGTGTGTATGTGTTTTTGTACGAAACGAAAATGAAAACTAAACGCATTTCTCTTCAGTCGCTTAAGTCTGACAACGCTATAGGAATAACTACATAAAGTATAAAATGCTGACAGGTCGAGCAATTGACAACTTTATTATTTAACATCCACACTTTAGTGTTCATTTTTTAAAGGGTAGGCTGTCTGTCTGATGCTCGCCATTTATTTTTTTATTTTTTTCCCAAGCTGATTTCCTACTTGTCAAAGTGATTTCAGTTTTAATCTTTTACATTTGAACAATAACGATTTGCTAAAGCATTTGGTGCACTTACAATATTTTTGGAACACACTTAAGCATTTCTTAACTATTTGGAGCATTTGTTTACAAACTATAAAACGCTTAGTTGTATACTAGCCGATTTATTCGGATATTATAAGCTATTAATCAAACCTAAAGTTTTCTTTCAGCTGGTGTTTGGAGATTTTCCCACAGTCATGTCAGGGGAACAGGATGATTCAATGGAAGTTGATGTACCTGTGAGTCACAGAGCAACTTTAGTATTTATTTATGAATAACATATTATCATAAATATCCATCAATGCAAACTGGATGTATCTATTAACAAACTGGGTTTTCAGAGAAAGGTTTATCTTTTTTCTTGCATTCACTGCTTGTTCATTAGCTATTCTAGTCATTTCTTTTACTAAACTTGTATGTTGTGTGCAATGCATATTTTTGGTTCTACGGCAGATTGCTTCTGATGTTCTAAATAAATATAAATATAAAAGTTTAGGTCAAAAACTCTTGACAGTTACCTGGTGTAACAGAGTATATCAAAATAGAACTTAGTTCCACTAATGTTAATCACAAAGCAAATATGCTATTAGACATTTTCATCACAAGTAAAGTGTCAAAGTAAATATTAAAATCAACATCAAATCACAAACCACACGAGGGCGCACACATCCACATACAAAACATAACAATAGAAAAAATCAGATCAACGAGAGAACAACAACGGTATACAAGTGCTATGACAAGTCTCAGTAAGACTAGTACAGGATACGTAGCCAGGTTTTTTTTTTTTTTTGAATATGATAGACAAGAAAAAAGAAAAAGGTAAGTACTAGTATTAGTTGGTTAAGTGCAGGCGAAAAAGATGAGTCTTTAGATGTTTTTTGAAAATGAGTAACGACTCAGCTGTTCGAATTGAGATCGGGAGGTCATTCCACCAGCTGGGCGCAGTCCAGGAAAAAGTCAGTATATAGTTGACTGTATTTTTTGTTTGTGTCATGAGTTAAACAAAAGAAAATTGCAATAGGCTGCAGTCTGTTGTATTTACAGTACATCCTACATTACGAACAAAGTATGGTCTACTGGGACTGCTGGGACATCTTATCCAGATATACCGAGTTGAAATATATAGTGTTGTAATTTTTTCAAAAGATTTAAATATTTTTTTAAACAGTGTCTTGTTTTTTTTTTTTTTTTTTTTTTTTTTTTTTTGAATGTTAGGACTTGTATACAGCAGACGCTGAGGGTCAAGATGCTGGACCATCTCTGGATGACATGATGTATCAAAACTTGACCATGTATCAGCCATACTTATTGTCAGAGGAGGTACTGACTAAAGACTAGAGCAATAGATTTTCTGAGCACCATTATCTTTCCACAATATCAGTAATACCATATTCATGAATTATTAAATGCCAAAGCATATCGTGCAAATGAAAATGGATTGTTTTGTTACTTGTTAATACTTATGTTTGTTTTACTTATCAAACAACCATTTTACTGGTAAATTGAAACATTATTTTTTTCATATTTTTGCTCCCAGACTTTATATCTGTTGTCTGGTGTTTATCTGATATAAGCATACCATTCACACAAGTTTGGAGTTCAAACTCACCAGATTATTCCCTCCCTCAGTATTTTAAGAGCCGAGGATGGACTACTGTGTCTTATTTTCTTTATTACTGCAGTCTGCAACCATTTATGAATTTGCAAATACAAATTACAAGTAATAAATAAAATGCTCTAATAATACGAGCAATATCAACAATGGAAATTCAGAGTCTGCATTCATAACTGTTTTTCCTCTGAAAGGACATTTATACAGCTGGTGATGAAATGCCTCAACCCTCAGCACCACTGGATATCGCTGGATTTAAAATCAAATTGGACTGGACAGAACCATTTCCAGAGAGATGGAGAGCAAGATTACAGAAAGCCCTTCAGAGCTGGTTGTCCAGACTGGAAGGAACAGCATCAGTCCACAGCGTTAAACTCATGGATGACCCATCATGTGCGGAGGTGCAGATAACACCCATCAACAGGTGAGAAAATATCATATATACAATACATTTTTCAACTGAAATCTCATGGATGCTAGTATCTGAAATAGCTAAAATACATACAATATTTGTACATATTAATAAAAGAAGGGAAAATACCACTGTTGGGGGTATGGTAACAAACAGAAGAGAAGATTTATTTATTCTATTTATTTATTAAATGTGATTAAAAGGTCACTATTTCCATCTGTCATACAAAGAAACAACGGTTTGATTTATGGGTCCCCTTGCATATGTAGTTTACAGGGATTCTCCACAGGTGTAATGGTTTTTATACTGTACAGACTGGATTTTATATCCCCTTAACCTTAACCCTACACCTGAAGCTAAACCTCAAACAAAACTACAGCCAATTTTGAGTTTCAGAAAACACTGTTTAGGCTCTTTTTTTTTTAAGCCTTTTGGTTTACAGGGACACATGATGTGTCCTCATAAACCATGTTGTGTTGTAGTACCCATGTCATTAAATAAAACTGCCTTGATGTTACATGTGCCTCTATGTTATTGTTTTAAGGCTGTGTACTAAATGCACTTTTTTTTCCTGTAGCTCTAAAGGTTTTAAAATATCACAGAACTGCATCTCTTCACTTTAAAAATATTAAGGATGGTAAAGTTAAAGGAGATAAGGAAGTGACTGCACACATTTATCTGAACGAAGCACATTCTGTGACTGTAGAAAAGTCCCTGCTGGAGGAGAACAAAGCTTCATCATCAGAGGTATCATGTTTACTTTATCTAGAATTAAGGCACAATCCTCTCATCAGTTTATTCATCTGTTTTTAAGCTTTCGATTGCTGAGAGTTTATGCATAACTAAAGAAAACTGATGGACCTACTACAATACACACTAGTAACTGTTCAACTATTTCAGTTCAGATTCTTAGTACAGTAGTAGTAGTAGTAAACTCATCTATGACCTGTAGCAATAATTTGGTATTAATTCAGTTATCTTCATTTAGCTGTGGGTATAAAATTCTTAAATGAAATCCCATCATATGTTTTAGGTGAACAACACTAAACCTGTGACTTCAGTAGTATCAGAAGACACAAACAATAGTGAGGATGTTGTTGCAGCTAACAGCGCTTCAAATGATGCCGAGATCACAAAAACATTTAAAAGGACCCCCGAGACCTCAGCTGGACTCACTGTTCCCCTCTATCAGTTCTGGTATCTGCATCATGCTTACAGAAAGGAGGTAGAGAAAATTGAGAAACAACATGGAGTCATTATGCAGTCAGAAGTGTCAGTCTCATTCAAATCCACCCAGAGATCAAGCAGTGATTCTGTCTCCAAAGCCTCCAAGGACTTTCAGAAACTTGTCAGTGATTGTGTGGTTAATTTTAGTGATGCTGCCATTAATCATAAAGACATGAATTTAGATATTGTGAAGGAGGCAATTCATACCATCCAGTCAGAGGAGGCAAAGTTGATGTTGACCATGTCTGCCAGTAATTGTCTGTTCTTTGGACCAAATAAATTTACAGACATGATTAAAAGAGAGACAACAGGAGTGGAACAACAATTCAAAGATAAATCAAACGAAACTACGAGAGACGATAACGTTTCTCCACAAGGCAGGTTTTCACTGGACATGGACACTAAAGACTTTCTGACTCAACTTGAGATGGACAAGGTTCATTGGGATTTGATGAATCTTTCCTATAAAGAACAATTGTCACAACTTGAAACAAAGTATGGAGTGTCATTTCATGAAGAAAAACTGCAGAAAAATGTCATTAAGGTTCAAGCTCGATCTAAAGGAGTTCAACATATTAATCTTGAAAGTCATGCCCTCAGAGCTTTAACACACAACTCTACCAGAAACTTGCCTCAGCCACTGTCAGCTGTAAACTCACAACCCCTACAGATAAAACTGATGTGGCACCACTATTAGAGAAACTTCAGCAGCAGCATCATCGTGTTGTTGCAGCAGATGAACTCAGTCCCTGGAGGCTTGTTGGACTGCCAGAACATCTTGGTCCTGCTATTACTGATATTGAGAAGACACTTCAGAAGAATGTGTTTGATGACAAAATGAAGAAATTCATTGGATACTCAGGTGACATTCCTTACCCAAAAGGAATCAACTGGAATCCGATGCCTGATTATGGACCAGGAGCTGTAGGTGGAGCAGTACGGGATGAGAGAGGGAGTTTTAGAGGGCAAGGCAAAGCAGATACTGGTTTCAATGAAGATTCAGAAGGAAATTCTAGACATGACAGTAAAGGTGCTCATGCTGAAGAGGAGACATGTACTATTTGTATGGACAGCTTCTTTGACAAGAGAAAACTGAAATGTGGACATAAATTCTGTCAGAAATGTATAAGGATTTCAGTGGAGAGTCCGGGACCCATCTGTCCTGTGTGTAAGGAAGTGTTTGGGAAACCAAAGGGGAACCAACCAAATGGAAAAATGCGTGTAAGAAACAGCAGATGGAGTCTCCCTGGATATCCACGCTGTGGCACTATTGAAATCACCTATGACATACCCAGCGGTATTCAAACGGTAAGAGTATGTAACAATCAAATCAAAGCACTTTGCTCAAATTCTATAGCATGGGTGTCAAATCCTGTTTGTGGAGATATTCCTATCTGCAGAGTTCAAAAACACTTAATTAACTAAGATCTTCAGGTGCACTTGATAATTACAGACAGGTGTGTTTGATCATGGCTGGAGCTGAAAACTGCAGGTAGGCAGAACTCCAGGAACAGGACTGGCAACCCCGGTCTACAGACTGTGTGCTCCAGGGATGTCAACTCTGCTCCTGGAGGGCCATTGTCCTGCAGAGTTTAGCTCCAACTAAATTGAAACCTCTGAACCTCCTTTGTAATCAAGGTCTTCAGAAGGACTAAAACGTTGAAGGTAACTTTGCTTTGGAGGAAACTCTGCAGGACATTGTCCCTCCAGAAACAGGACTGGACACCCCTGCTGTTGAGGAAGCACACAAAGACAGCAAAAAAACAATGAGAAAGCACAAACAGACAATATAAAGTATAAATAGTTTCTACAGTTCTCTCAATTAGCTGTTACTATTAAACCAGAAACCTCTATGATATCTGTGACCTCCTTTGTACTGTATAGCCGCGTTTCCACCGCTGGAACTTTACCCAGGAACTAGGGACTTCGGGCTGGTACTAGGTGTGTTTCCACAGCAGGAACCAGGAACTAAATAAAGTTCCGGTAAAAAAAAATGCCCCTCAGAAAGTCCCTGCTGGCGACTTTCTTCAACTTTAACCACCATTTATTCGGATAATTTTCAAAATATTACTGTTATTGTGTCATTTAATGTATTTTTAAAAGTATTTCAGGCGAGAATGTAGGTGTTTAAAATTCAAATCTGTGGTTTATTTATAAAGACAGCGCCTATTTAAAAATGTGTGTTGATATAATTTTTCGGAGACGGTCAGCTCCACGCGATCAGCGGGAGCTCAGAGCTCATGTATCCGCGGAGAGCAGCCTCACCTCGGCTAGTCCTTCTGATACGTGCCGCTGGCTCTGATGTTTCTTTAGTGGTTAACATAAAATATAATTTGTTTTGAGTAAATCTAACAGGTATTCTTTGGTCTGTATTCAACTTATCTATATGTTAAAATGAAAATAAAAAGGCAAATTGATATAATATTTCGTTTCATTGTAATGGCTGTATATATATACACATTTCCCTGAACGAAGTACATTTCTGCGTCTATTATTATCTTCAAATGAAAACGAAAGGAGGCAGTGGTATTTGATATCCTATTTCGTACAGTTTTATTGTCAAATATACAGTGAGGAAAATTGCAGTAGCCAAGGAGCGCTGACTGATGTTATCAAGTACGCTGCTGTTTGCAGAATTACCGGATTTGCGTCGTCGCGGACAAAACACTCCCGAGTCGAACTCGCAAAGTCCGAACTACCGAGGATGCAAGTCCAAAATCAGAAACGTGCACAGACTTATGTCACCAGACTATTTGCCTAATCTTCCCGGTACTTTAGACCGCGGTGGAAACACAGAAAGCAACAGGTCTGGGGGGAAAATAGTTCCTGGTACAATTGTTCCGGGTAATTGACACATCAAGGCTCTTTAAGTCCATTTCGGTTTTTACATAGTATTGATTAATGTTATGGTACATGAAAACATCTGTTATTTATTTATTTATTTAAATGTTTAGGAGAAGCATCCAAACCCGGGAAAGCCTTTTCATGGGACAAATTGTCGTGCGTACTTACCAGACAATGATGAAGGAAAGGAAGTACTTGCACTGCTGCAAAAGGCTTTTAGTCAGAAACTGATCTTTACTGTTGGGAAATCTACAACTTCTGGAATGGATAATGTCGTCATATGGAATGATATTCATCATAAGACCAATAAAAACGGTGGGCCTGAAAGGTATGTGTTCATATAAAGTTTGCTTTAAATTTTCTATCATGTTTGGTAAAACCAGTAATCAAGCATGACATTTGTATTTGATGAGTAAAACAAAAAAAAAACAAAAACGTGTTTTTGAACTTGTATATCTATTATTACTAGTATATCTATTCTTTTGTCCTCAGTTATGGCTATCCAGACCCTGACTACCTGAAGAGAGTAAAGGATGAGTTAAAAGCCAAAGGCATTGAATGAGGTTTTTATTTGTATGTTCCCAAATGCACATCTAAGCCTAATATTTTACAAATAAATCATTTATAGATTGTTACATTTTCATATACACATTTTATATATAGTGAATTTAAGAACTATTCAGACCCTTGATTAGTTTACTGAAAAACAAGCTATATATTGAACTTTTGTTCTGTGTAAAACTCTGCAAATCTGCAAATGTTAACTCTCTAAATTATATTTAAATGACTGACTAACAAACAAACAGACAAAACCTAAAACACTTTATTAACGGTCAAAATAATTAAATGCATATTCTAAAAGTATGTGATTTCTGACAACGTATTGTTCTCTAAAGGAAAACTGTAACAATGAAGAAGAAATAGCTATATCAGTAAGAGAGTATCTGGAATGCATAAGCTAGGAAAAGAGTATGAAGTGTGCACATACCTGTTCTCACCATCTGATCAGTTATCCAGAAGTGGAGACGACATCATCTAGACCAGGGGTGTCAAACTCATTTAAGGTTGAGGGCCGGATTGGAGAAAATGTCCCCTTGTGCGGGTCGGATTACCTTTTGTTAAACCCCAGTGTGCTCACAATTACATTAATATTAACCATACAAACAAAAAAATTCTAGTGTTTTTTTTTTTTTTTTGATAGTGATAATTAACATATTTTGCAGTGTGTTTTCGAGAGAGCACCTTGGTGGTTTTAAAGACTGTCATGACTAATCCCCCCCCGTGTGGGACTGGGACAGTAAATCCGCCGGTAATTTGACGTCCACCCCAGGCCACCCTTTGTTGGTGCCGTCACCCCACAATTCATGGTGTCCACCGAGACCTGCTAAACTTGTAGGCTACCCCTGTTTAGTTGATTACAGGCAGAATACCAACATAATATGAATGGATAAATAATAACCCTCAAAACTCACTAGAATCCACCATCTTAGCATCTGTCCCCTGAATCCTCCTCTCTCTCATCTCTCTCTCTCCTCTCTCACTCTGCCCATCTAGGTTTCTCTGCATATGAAATAAGCACTTTTCAATAATCTAATTATTTGTGCAGCCATTAATTGTATGTCCCCCATGACACAGGCCTATACACTGATGACTTATAAATTCATGAAAAGCACAATTTTCTAAGAGTATAGCCAGCATTTTTTAGTTTTGCTTATAGCTTAAACTTTAACCCGAAGGTTCTAGCTACTGACTCAAAAGCTACTGTCCACCCCTTTTGTTTACATCAGGAGCAGTGGAGCACTATGCTCCTGTTGCTTCCTTCGTCACCAGTCAACTAAATTAATAAACATTGTAGACTATACTACATATTGTAGGCTAGAAATGGAAAATCAAAAATTCTGGTCAAATTTGGCACGAAAAAAATTCTGTATCCCCATATGTAAACCATTTTGCTAAGTTTGTCATAAGATGGCTCTTTTAAAACTTCTATCATTATATATATTTTGTATTTTTTTTTTTAGAATAGTTTGTATCTATTGTCGCTTTGGATGAAAGCGTCCGTCTGCCAATGTTAGGTAAATATAAGGGGTGGAACAGCTCAGCTTTTCACCTAAAAGCATTGCTTTTGGACCTACAAATTCAAGATAAATCTTTTATTAAAGTTACAAAAGCTGTTCAAAATCAAGAGAGTTGAGTGATTTCTTTCTTTGTTGTTGCTGGTTCGATTAATATAAAGGACTGTCAACTTTAAAAGAATGCCTGATCCAGTGTTTGTATTCGTATTGAACGAGTGAATGGTTTGTCCACGGGTTTTTGTTTTTTTTTCTTCATCGCTGGTGTTGTAATGGCTGGAAGCCAGAATGTTCATCCAACAGAAACATATATTAACTGAACCCGTTTTTTCTTTTACGTGTTATTTATAGTAACCAAATTACAGATGCTTTTTCAGATTTTATTTGAAACGCGTTTCCAGCGCGTGCCGACCGTGTGTGGAGAACCGAACAGTTCTCTTTTTTTTTCAGTGAACCGTCCCACCCCTATAAATCTAACGTAAATGGAATGCTGACCGACCTGCTCCCTTCTGGTGAACATGGCTGGTATATGGCATTACTTATTGCGTCTGTGGGCCAGGGCGTTTCTCTTTTTTTATACGTTTCCCCGCTCTGCTCCTTCCTCCTTTGCTTTTACCGCCTCCTTTTTTCTTGCAAACGGTTTTCTAAGATGAACGCCTCCTCTGGATATAGGCCAATTAGGCAGTGCTTCGCTGATGTTGTCATGTGGTGGTGTCATTTGATTCGTAGATTCATAAATCTCAATTAAATTTCGCAGTTGCATGCAATCCCAGCCTATTGCCGTCACCCCTGATCGACTGCACAGCGGCAGCCGCAGGCCGAAATGACCATCAGGCCACCGGAAATGTCCCGGTGCTCCCCGATGGCCATTCCGCCCCTGATCCCACCCTATCTGCCCTTTAGTATGGAAAGACTACAATCACATAGAATTTAGGATGGATAGTATAAGATTGGGACATTGTCCTTTATGAATGGGCTACTGAATCATTGCCTGAATCATTGCATCATTGGACTTATTGTTCAAACACAATTAATTCCGTAACACATGAATGACCTCGTCCATAACTGGGAATTAGCGCCAGTCTGCTCGGAGACGCACAATTGGTCCTTCAACTTTGGCTTTGTTAAAAACTGTTTCTTTTGCCGAATGGAGAAAACAAACAGCATTGGGACTAATTACAACACTTCATACTATCATCTTGGTTTGTTGGCTGTGTAAGAATAAATTCATTGCGATCTCGCTCAACACGTTCAGTGAAAGCACGCTCTGATTATACTTAGCATTAATTACTATCATGACATAAATTAAAAAAATGCATTTTTTTTTTGCCCCCTAATCTTAATATATTGTAATCTGATAGGCATCGTGTTTTTTTTATTGTTTTTTTTTGCAAATTACACAAAGTCAGCTCGCCATCATTAAAACATTATGTAGCCTGGATAAAAACCAACCAGGTTTTTTTTTCCTTTATTAGAATGGGTCGTGTTATACTCTTTAAATTGTAATGGTTCCGCGTATCTCCAAATTGCTGCAGTCTAATGGTTTGATATGATGTGGCATATAGTATGGACATCCTGAACAAGAACCCGCACCATTCTTTTATCTTCTACTTTTAGAATGAGCTTCTTTAGAGCCTTCTAAAATGTAAAATATATCCTATAGTCTTGAAAACGCTGCAGTAAAATGGTTGATATGAGGTGTGCATTATGGGACGGCCCTTGTAAGACCGACCAGTTTTTTTTTCTAACTTATTAAATGTGTTCGTTATACCCTTTACATGTAAATATAACAAAAGCGAAGCACCCTGCGATAAAATTATTAAACCCGACACCTGCACCACATACACCAAATTTCAAAATTATGCATAACCGATCGTTTAAATTATGATAATTTTCATCATGCTTTCATGCATAGGTGTAGGGTGGAACCAACCCGGGTAAGGCTAAAATCGCCACATCTATTAAATACAACAATCATAAACCTGTCTTTTTAGGCAAGAAACCACATGGTGTCATGTAAATGTTTATGGGACTGACCTTTTTGTATTAATTGTATTACCATTTAATTAAAACATGGCTATGAATTGATAACTTTCTCCCACGTTAACTTATTCACGGCCAATAAATTTATAGAGAATGACATTATCACTAACTTTGACTAATCGCAGTCTCACAAAAACAAACTAATCGTTGAAATCACCGTCTACAATGCGAAATTAATCTCCTTACCTTGTCCATTGTCCATCATCTGCGCTTGTTTGTTTATGATGAGAGAATTCGCGAATTCATTCAATCCGCGCGTTCACAAAGCTGTCTATGTTTCAGTTTTCAGACTCATTTGAATTCCTCTGATTGGCTATGCATTCTTAACTCAACAGAATCGTCTGTGATTGTTCTAATGCCAATACTTAAAAGCGCTAAAATGAACCCTTTTCTATTTATTTACACTTTGTTAGCAACTGACGCAATAAATTTATTTTTGTTTGTCCGGTGCTTTTTGTCGCAATTTAAGTGGCAATTTGCTTATAAGGCAAAGCGGTCGGCTGGGCTTTGTTGAAACGACTTTCGTTGGGCGAAATAGAACAAAAGGCAGTAGCCATTGTTCTGTAATTACTTAATATTTAACTGGTTTTTTTTGTTTTTTTTCAAACGCAGTATAAAATCATAATTACATTTGCAGTCGTGCTGATTATTTGGGGGAAAACCACGACAGCTCTTCGTGTTATATTGCTAAAAGCTATATGTGTATAAAAGGAAAAAACAATACCCCCATAACAAATCTTGCTTCACGCAGGCACCCCCGTTGCAGTCCTAACTGCCATACATCACAGTCGTGGCCAAAGTTTTTGATAATTACATAAATATTAGTTTCAAAAAGTTTGCTGCTAAACCTGCTTTTAGATCTTTGTTTCAGTTTGTTTCTGGTGATGTGCTGAACTAATAATTTACAAGACAAGGCACGTCTATGTTTCAAGGCGTTTTATCGACAAATTCATGACATTTATGCAAGAGTCCAGTATTTGCAGTGTTGGCCCTGGGGGGGGGTGGGGGGTGTGTCTTTTTCAGGACCGGGTCGGTCAATTCGACTGGGCATGCCTCAATCAACTTCTTGGGGCCAAATCCTGACTGATTCTCAAACCCATTCTTTCATAATAACTTCTTGGAGTTTGTCCAGAATTTAGTGGTTTTTATGTTTGTCCACCCGCTCCTCTGCGGATTTTGACCACAAGTTCTCAATGGGAATTAGATCTGGGGAGTTTCCATGCCCTGGACCCAAAATGTCAACATTCTGGTCGCCCGAGCCACTTAGTTAGCACTTTTGCCTTATGCGCACGGTTCTCCATCGTGCTGGAACAAAATGCATTGTTCTCTTCACCAACCTGTTGTTGGATTGTATGGCAAGAAGTTTGCTGTTGGAGGTTGTTGTGGTACCATTCTTTTTTCGTGGCTGTGTTTTTGGGCTAGAATTGTGCGTGAGAGCCCACGCTCGTTGGATTGAGTAGGCAACCCTACACATGACATGGTGTCAGGATGCTTTACCTGTTGGGCATGCGCTTAGGGGCGCAGGACTGGGATGGGGGCCGGAGCGAGGACGTTTTCTTCTCCGGACAAGCTTTCTTCCAAGATGCCCCAAAGCAATCAGTAAAGGGGCTTCCATCGGAGAATAATGACTTTGCCCGAAATTGCCCCAGTTCCTCAGCAGTCCATTCACTATACTTCGTCAGAAGAAATCACTCTGCGCCTTATGTTTTTTTGGACAATAAGTGGCTTCTTTGGCTGCCCTTCTTGACAACAAGGGCCATCTCCCAAAAGTCTGCCTTCTCTGTCTTCCCTCACTTTGCTGTTCAGATGTGCTCTCACAACCTGCCTGCTGGCCATTTCCCTGCAGCAAGCTCTGGCACTGGTGTCACTCGCGATCCCGCCAGCTGATTCCTTTAGAGATACGACCTGGCGCGTGCTGGACTTTCTGTGTGGGGAGCGCCTGAAGCCTTCCTTTTACAAGAATTGAACCTCTTTCCGTTGAAGTTCTTGATGAACCTCATAAATTGTTGATGTTAGGTTGGCAATCTCGTGAGCCACCATATCCTTGCCTGTGAAGCCATTTTTATGCAACACAATGATGGGGGCTGGCACGTGTTTCTTTGCAGGTCACCATGGTTAACAATGGAATAACAATGATTTCCAAGCCATCACCCTCCTTTTAACATGTCAATTCTGCCATTCTAACCCCAATCAGCCTGACAATAATGATCTCCAGAGCTCCTTGTTGTCTTTGTCAACATTCTCACCTGAGTTAACAAGATGATTACTGAAATGATCTCTGCAGGTCCTTTAATGACAGCAACTGAAATGCATTGGAAAGGGTTTTTTGGAAATTAAGTTTTTACTTTTCATGGCAAAGAAGTACTATGCATTCATCTGATCACTCTTCATGAGCATTCTGGATTAATATCAAATTGATATTACAAAACTTAGCAGCAACTTTTCCAATTTTACCATATTTCATGTATTCTCAAAACTTGGCCACGACGTAGTCTATACCAAAATCACCACAGTGGGTGTGTGTCTTTTTTTAGTGGATGGACAAACTATTATGTTAGATTGCAACATGCGTTGAAATTTAGCCAGTTGGTGATAACTATTTTCATACAGTTGCAATTAGGATGAATATTATTTTGTGTCCCCTCCAGTTGTCAAAGACCCTCCTTGATTTGGTTCGAACCGTGGCTGAATCGATTTGATCCATGACCGACATTGGGCTTACTTAGAATAAGCGGCACTAAATTAATCCTGAGTTATTAAACGCCGATCTCGAATCCTGAGGATTGCTTACTTAATTGCTTTTATTAAACCGCTTTAGTCCCGATTGATTTGCCTAGTTATTTTAAGTCAGGTGCGGACTTTAATCCCAGAGTTTCTTAGCGTTCTTATGAAACAGCCCTGGCCTAATTGTATTTTTGTATTCTGTTTGTGCGCGAACATTCTCCGCGAGGGGGTGTCACGCTCTTTTGAGTATGTATTTTAAGTTTTATTGAATCTTCGCCGGTTCCCGCCTTCTTCTTCCCCACCTTACTACGAACTAGCGTTACAGACAACAAGTAGTAGTTTGCCTGTCCAAATACCCACACTTGCGGTCTGCACTTGAGAGCGCTGCGGCGACTGTCCAGTATCTTAAAACGATAAAGCGCAGTGCCCTTAAATGCACACTAAATAATCCAAATCCAAATTAATCTCTACTACCGGTCCGAGCGGTTTCCAAGCTTGTGTATCCCATCATGCATCATGTTGTGGAAATAAAAATCACGATACTTTTTGCCAGATCGCGAGAGGTCACGGAAACATTTCCTATGTAAGTTCAATATTAAGTAATAATTAGATAATTACATAAATTTGGTAGTACAACAAAGTGGCTAACAACTTTTATTGGTGCACAAGGTGAGTAGCCTATAATTTAATTTTGTACATCATTTGCAACTGCCTTTGCAATGAGACGCACCCGAAATTCAAGTGTGTCCCATCAGGTAAATGAAAAGATTGTACAACACTTTGGTCTTCATCCTCAACTTACAATACAGGAAATACGTCATATAAGCATCAATTGATCAGTGCAAAGACCTTCAAATGTGGTATTTTGGACAATTCCCAGATTATGGTTGGGAAGTTTACTTTTTTAAAATTGTATTCACTAGCCGATAAAAAAAAACATACTGGAATGGGTCAAAAAGGTATGCGTAATATTTGTTATGTATTTTGTTACTATTACGCACTCCCCCCCTCCCCCCCCCCGCCCATTCTAAATACTTTTTGAATACTAATACGATTTATGGAACACAGGTCATACAACATCGATTTTCCCCGCATCTATATTTGTACCAACATCCGTTTCAACAATATTCATTGAAAGGAAAAACGCACGACCAAACAGCCTATTACTACTACTACTAAAAAAAATATAATACTAATTAATAATATATAATAATATATTCTGGGTGTGGTAAACTTTGTGTGTGTGGGGTATGTGTGTATATGGTGTGTGTGTGATATATATTTTGTGAACTAGGTATGTGTGTATGTATGTATATGTATTTGTGTATGTGCAATGATATATCATTGTGTATACCTATAGATTAAAAAAAAAACAAATGTGATAACGTTTTGTTTTTATTTTGGTAATTTAATTTGTTTGTTTTCTTGTTTTTGTATGTTTGTGGTTTTTTTATTTTTTTTTTTTTGTGTGTTTGGTATAGCATTATCTCTCAAAATTCTCCAATATGTGTTTATGTGTATGGATATAGGGGTCCAAAATGTGTGAAGATGCTGGAAAACCATAGATATGTGTTGCAGTGTAGCTATATGGATTTGTGTCTGAAGAACCGCGGCGGGCATTATAAACCATGTGTCAGTGTGTGTATGTAGATACAGTGGGCTATATGGTGTCATAGCACAAACATATGTGTTTGTTGTGTATTTGTGTGTAAGGTTTTGACTAGTGTTTGGTTTGTTGTTTATATGTGTACATGTGTTAAATGGATATATATATCTATATATATATATATATCTTTCTATGATTTGTCTATGTGAGTATACATGTATGTAAACATCTATATATGTGAAATAATATCTATATATCGGACTACAAATATATAAATATGCATATATATCTATTTTACACTATCCTCTTATTTTCGCATCCAAACTATTAATTTTTTGTTACATATAGATGTACTGTTGCTGTGTATTTTAAGTATTAGAAACACACACACCCTTCATGTATCAGTTTTACGGTGTAGTGTTTAGGTTTTATATATTAAGCAGGCTTCTAGATCATACACTGTGCTCGGAATATACACGGAGGTACAGGTACATACATTTAATTTTTCAAATATATTTACTACGGGTGGTGTGTATTTAGATATCCACAATAAATATCAGCAGTCCGTACCACCATTATTATGTAAGCAGTCAACTTTTATTTTGGATTGATTCATCGTTTTGAACAGGGCAAATATCATTTAGTTTGATATTTAGGGTTTGATCCAAAAACAGGCAGAGGTAACGAGCTACAAGCATCTGCGGTGGGTCCGCCACACAAGGACATCAGTCTCTGGTTGCCTGGTCACCTGCCTTTCCTAGCTTCAAGTGCATCGTTCATGCCGGCTGGAGACTCGATGGTGGTGGCACATGTTGTAAACCTGGCTCTGGTGCCAGATTCCATTAAAGGCCTCACCCTCATTATGAACAGGACATTTCTGGTGACTCACGGTGGGCCTGAGTTCCATGGTCAACGGTCCCCTTCATTCAACATTTTCTAGAGAATAGGCTTTTTCCTCAAACCTCCAGCGTACAGAGGGTGAGATTGTAGCAGATTGGTGGACTTGTCAGCCACTCAAAGAACCCAACGAGGGCTAGATTAAATATTAATCTTTTTTTCTGATATATTTAGTTTCACATTTAATATTTTTTGTTTTCTTTTAACCCATCTACTAATTTTGGGCTTTCATGTAGAAGCCAGGGCTCAAACTGCGGGGGAATGGCAGTTATGAGGGCAAAAAATATCCCTAAATTAGTTTTAATTTTTCTATTCATAAGATATGATATAGTTAATATCAACAGAAGTGGTCATATTCATTTGTGTGATTTATTTTAATTCAACAGTTCAAAATTGCAAGAAGTTAATTGCAGTGAGTTAACATTTTAGACACAATATTGTCTGTTATTTCGCTTCATCACAATTAAATCATTGCAAACAAAGCCGCAGAGAGCTTTTGTGCTTCAGAGCAACTGTTTTCTTTGGTTTTTGTTTTTTTTGGTTTTGTTTTCCCCCCCTGAAAAAAATAAATCCTGGGGGGGGTTTTTTTTTTCAATGACCATTCATAAGAAACAACCCCTTGCTTCATTTCTAAGTGACTCATTTCTTGTTAGCAAATTTGTTTAATGATCACTGAGTAATTTCAGTTAAAAACAGAATTTGTTTGCCACCTACGGTGGTCTTTACTGATTTGTCTTTGACAACCTAAACCATGTCAAGATACCACACACACACATCAGACACACCAAAAACAATCACAAAATTATTGAATTATCATTACAACAACAATACCCCAAAAATTGAGATTTTGGTATATATATATATTATATCAATGTTATACTATATAATAGATCTATAATATCCCACACACTCTCGCTGCTAAGAGGGGGCATCATTTAGGTCACTTGTGGAACACCAGAGGTGTGTTACATCAGCTATGCGTGTGTGTAGCTGTGCTATTCATTTGTGCTTGACCCAAATGTCGCCCACAAAGATAGAATAACTTTTTTTTTTTTTTTTTTTTTTTTTTAATTGTGGGTGCATTTCACTCTTATAAATCACAGTTCATTTATAACCAACGTTATTGTTTTTAAAGGGGGTCCAGTATTAAACAGTGTTATAGACGATGAACTCACACACACATCTCTGGCGGTATTTGAATGTGTAATACTTCTTTTAAAGCCGATTTTCCTGCTTTTACTGAATCTACTACTGTGCTACAGTAAATGGTCCCACTTCATATTAGCTGGTACGCTAACTTACTATGCACTTTACATTTTAAATTACTCATTTGATACAATGCCCCTTTGTTGTGTACATTAGTTTTCTACATTGTAACTTCTATGTAAAAAAATATTTGCATGTAATTCCTGGTACATCTGTAGTTAATTTTTGTAATTACATTTGTAACACCTTAACTTCCACCTTCAACCTACTCCTACACCAAACCTAATACACTAACCATAATCCCCCCTCAATAGCTGTAAAAGTGTTCTGACCCATACCATCTGAACACAATAAGTACATTGCCTTAGTGTTTGATGCAAGTACACTAGGTTATGGCTACCTAATAAATTGGTAAATTAATTAAGTGTTACAGCGTAATTTAAACCTTTTCTAACGTTGCAGACAGAATGTTGAACTAAAGAACTACAAAGGACATGAAAAATCATGACATAAGACTGACATCACAAAACTTTATACATTCCCCTTATGAACCAAATACCTGTCCTGATGTTTGGCATACGTGCATACTGGTGTACCATTACTATATCCTTCATGAATAAATATGACATCGGATGTTGTCAATACTTAACTATACATGTAGATATGGTGTCATATATGCAAATATACTCTCAAATACAGCAGTTTTTCATTGGCTGTCATGCATGTGCTGCGCGTTCCTCGCCGTCGACATGGCACAAATTTCATTGGGTCTGTTTTTAAAGACATAGGGCCCTGTCTGCGTCTTCCATATTCTTCTTTATCTTCTCTTTTTTGCAGCTCAACACAGCCCTTGCCCTTTTTTTTTGGTGTATTCCAGTGGTGGCAACTCCTGTCCCTGGAGACTCTGCAGGCCCTGCATAGTTTTTGCTTCAACCCAATTCAAAACAAACCTGAACAAGCTAGATCAAGGTCCCTGAGGAGTTTCGAGAAAAGCTCTAGGCAGGTGGTTTCAATTAGGGGGTTGGAGCTGAACTCTGCAGTGCTGCGGTCTCTTCCAGGACAGGAGTTCGCCACCCCTCTTGGTGTATTCCATGAGCGGGAAATTGTTTAAATAAGTGACATGGGTGACTTCACAATATATATATCCCACACATGTCCCTGCTAACAATGCATCATCATCATAAACGCCTCTTTTTTTTGCAAGTAACAGATAATGTGTGTCCATGTCATAAAAACATTTTTTAATATGACCAAATTTGTATTTAATGTGATAAATTTTATAAAACTTGTACGTTAGGCCTGTTATTAATTGTAATGAGTTAAATTTGCACATTTACCTTCAAGACAACTAATAAAATATCTTCATAAAGCAGGGCAAAAGACATTTAAGTTACATTATCCAAGAATATTAGTTTACATTTTACGAAACTCCCCGTTATAAACACTGAGTTGGTCTATACACGACATAGATGATGAATCCTTACTTACATCGTATTGACCTGTATGCTCTTGTTTGTTTATGATGAAGAGAATTCATGCCGTAAATGTCAGTCAGTGCGCGAGCACCCTTCTCTACCAGCTGGATATGCATATGAACTCCACCAGAGGACACTCCACCCCTGACTCTTTGCCCATTCTACCACAGACTCTACAATTTCCCATAATCTTTGGCCAGACTCATCTTTGATTGCATTCAACTGTGGGTTGTCTCTTTTCTCATCAGTCTCACCCATTTTAAAGCCTGGGTTAACACCACTCACATTGCTCAGTATTCTGTAAACGGTGGGAGGCGTGGATAATGGAGTGGAGGATCCAAATGCAGGCTTTTTTAAAGGGAAGTGTTCACAACAGGCATTATCAAACATCCATCAAACATGTATAATCCCGGGCAGACAAAATCCAATAAACAAGCAAAAACCACGTACAAAGTGGAGGCCCTCCCAAAGACTGATCCATGTTCAGTGTGTTTAACCTTTGCTTTAAATAGGAATGAAACTGAATGAGAAAATGAGACACAGATGAATGCAATCAGGAGAGGAAAAGTCCGGGGCCCCAAAAGGATTATGTAAATGTTAGTCCCTGTGGTAGAATTGCAGAGATCATGGGTGGAGTGCCTCTGGTGGTTTTTATGATGCACTCCAAGCCTGGAGATTGTGACACTGACCTTGTTTTTTTCAATGTGATTGTGTAATGCTGTGAAGGCCCAAGCTAGTGCAGATGAAGCATGTGTGCGTAAACAGTATATACTTTTTTTTTAAAGGGGTCCATATGATGCGAATTTCAAAATGTCTTTTTATCCTTTGGTGTGTACAAAGCCCTTGCTGTATAAAGAATGATCTGTAAAGTTTGCAAGCACTACACTCTCAAACTCTCAAATCCAAGAGCTATTCGTTATCAAAAGTTTAAAACTCACCTATCCACGCCCAGTCCTAAAACAACCTCTTGTACACAATGGCCCCCACATCTACAATCACGATGTGGGAAGATTTGGCATAGCTGCCTGCCCAAATGTTTCACGCACAGAAAAGAAGCGCAACTTTTATTCTCCGGCTGTTGCCCGCTGGCGCAGATGTATGTGGATACGCTGTTTCGTTGTGAAAGCACAAATACTGTTTTGTGCCTTCCAAAGAGGAACACAAACTAGAAATCAGTGGTTAAGTTGTATTAACAACACTGTTCCCGAACAGTTCCATCCCGAATATTCAGACGTGTGCCTGTGCGCATTTTATGAATGATGGGTTTTTCCTGATCCTAGGGAAAGTAACACAATGCCAGCGTTCTGAAATCACAGTTTGTAAGTATGTTACATATGTAAAGGATTGCACACTTGATGATTCAAACTGAGTTTTGGCAGTGTAGAGTAGCGGTTCTCATTCCAGTCCCCCCCCCCCATGTGAATGAATGGCTCCAGGTGAGAGTAAACTCAACAGTTCCCCTGCTCAGGGAGTGAGAATATCTTATATTTTTTATTTAATTTTGTTCTATTTTATTGATAACTTTTTCTCTTTGATCTCTCAACATTTACAACAGTAGCCCGGGTTTGAAGACAATAAAAAAAGGACACTAAATTACAATGTCACTTGGCAATCGCTACCTACTTGCACTCTCTGTGTTGTATTCCCATATAATGACCATATCTTAGATTTTCACATGATTCTGTTTTCTGGACTGAAACTAATTTTTTGCTTAGTACATTCAGAAAGACACTTTGAGATTGCAAGTTTTCTGCAATTCTAAAGACGACGATCCTTGCTTGTCTGGATGTTTGAGGAGACATCCCACAACTACTGCATTTCCACTCAATAAAAGATACCGTAACGTGCTGAGGCACATTCAGCCTGTCACAGATCCAACACTGCAAGTACAGAAAGTTTTGTAAAAGGTTTACTCAAAAGGCAAGCTTTCTAGAGTTCCATTATTTGGAACCTCACTATCTAGTATCACACCAAGTATACACACACAGTCGTGTATTAGCGCTTAACCTAATCGGGGGGATAAGTCACCGCTAGCCGCTATCGTTATTCCCATGAGGTAGTAATGGTGACATGGATGACATCAAAAAATACACCTGAGTAAATAACGAATCACCAAATAATCGTGATGTGCAGTTTGTTAAACCTACTTCACACGGTCTGAATAGAGGCCAATTCCAGCTAATCATTTCTGTAATCCGCCTCTGGCTACGATTTCCTGAGGTCTATGTACATTATTCACAACCCCCAGTTATTGTCGGTATATGTTGTTTTCTGTGCATTGGCGACCTGTATATTTTATGATCACAAGCCACTTAAAACTTTCAAACGATCAAAAGACCAAAGGTGTTCTCAGCAGCTTCTATTCCGTCTCCTGTGTAGTCATAAGTGTGTTGAGCAGTAAAGTGTGTTGCCGGGTAAAACCTTTCTCCAAAGAAGGCCCCGCCATCTCTCTCAACCACCTTTCACATAAGTTGCAAGTGGCTTGTTTTTCACATACTGATATGTCTCTTGCAGGAAAAAGCTTTGTGGGTCCCATTTAATGAAATGACTCTTATAAAGGTTTTCATTGGGTTTTGATTTTAAATGTTAATTTGGGTCCTATTTCAGACAATCAAACTAAATTATAACACAATAGAGATCGGATCAACAGAGTAAAAAACGATTTCCTTGAGTTCGAATTTCCGAGGAAAAACAAAATATGTTTGACATACAATGACCCATCTAACTAGTCTAAGTCATATGTCTCCAATCCTGTACAATACACTGAAGAGTTAGTCAGCAATGAATCATTACTTTACAATGGTGTTTATTTACAAGTGTAATGCTAGCTTTTGATGGAACCCATGACCTAACATCAAGCCTAGTAGTTAAACAGCTCCTAGAGTCCTTTTATCACATTATGATAACTACAGCTAATACTTATACTTAAAATTAAAAAGAAAAACATTTGTCACATATCTATAAGTCTAATTTACAAATTAAATTAGACAATACATAACCTTTTGAGTACATAGTAAATGAAATGCCACAGATGCATTGGACCCGGACTTTCACCTGACATCATTACATTTTAAGACATACTTAAAACTTGTACAGTCCTTTTTATTATTGGGTTTGTGTTTGTTTGGTTTGTAAAAGTGAATCAGCTGTATCATTGGAATAACACATTTCAACGGAGTTGTAAATCCATCTATGCAATGGGCCATGCCAAGAGATTGACATGCCCTGCCTATAATTAACTCCCCCACAATATGTTTCACTTTTTAAATGTTTTTGAAAGTCTTTTCCTGCCCACCACAGCTTTCATGTACTTTATAAATAATACATTAAAACAGTAAACAATGGGTGGGAAATGAATACAATATAACATAACTGTGTTCTCTGTTTAAGATATTTTAAAATGTAAATGATTTTGCTGCTAAAAACTGCCCTTGAGGGGTTGTACCCCTAGATGGATAAATGTTTTTTTTAAAATGCACAGCACTCTATTTGGAAACTGAAATATTTTCTTTCTAACTTTTGCGAATTGATAATTAAGAGACCATTGATAAATACTTTTTGATAATAATAATTATTTGTGATTAAACCAGACTAATAGCAAATAAGCAAAAACAGTGGCAACAGCACCTATGGTCACTTGACATGTAATCGACATCAAAGTCCTCTAAAGGGAATAAAAGCTTTTAAGTATTTACTCCTAGACTTTGAACTAGCCTCCATGAACATGACTTGAACTCAGACACACGCTTTAGTTCAAATTATGTATATATATATTATCTATATATCTATAATATCTATATATATACATATTATATATCGTATATCTTATATATGATATATATATATATATATATTTAGCCAGTAATTCAACATAACACATCTCACTTACCTGCACGCCATTTATCTTGATGAACATAAATCATCTTAGTGTCTGCAAATAAATATGGAACAGGCACTATGTTTAATCCTTTCTCCTTTTGCTTATCTGTTTTTCCTGCAATCTCGGATGCTCACCTTGAAGAATATAAAGAGGGTTGTTCCACCCCCAAATTTTTCATTCTATCATGAATAGTTCCCGACTCATGTTGTTTCCAAACCCTTGAAAGATCTCTGAAACAAATTAAGGTTATTTTGTTCAAATCCGAAGGCTTTTCTGACCCTGTTATAGCACAGCAACGGAACTACCCACGGTTCAAGGCCCCACAATGACTTATCCTAATGTAGAAGGAACAAATTTTTACCTGAATTATTTCTGAGCTACATGTGTGTTTGTTAGGGTATAGGCCTATGTTTCTGTACGATGTCTGTGGACGTGTAGTTCATGAAAACACGAAATATATAGGCTACAAGCAAATGTAGAATTCCCTACACAGATGTAAACTGAAATAGTTTCGTCCTTTTTAAAAAACTAGTAATATTGGATTTTTGTCATATGCTGTCTCTTGTCCTCGTTTTATAAGGATGATTCTTTTGTCCACCTTTCGCTTTTTCCGTTACCTTCGCATCACAACCATCCGATCAGGGTGGAACTGTGCAGTACAGAGGTGTCGAAAGCTCACACCTTAACACAGCGCTCGCTTTTTTCGTAAGTACAATATTGTGTCTAGATTTGTCCTTTTATTTGCGCTTTAATGTTCTCGATTTTACCTGTTCGACTAAAAAAAAATAGACTATGTAGTAAATGTTTTATTTTAGTAAAAGTCCGGAACTGGCGCTGTCAATTTTTATGACCGTCATTTTGACACAAACACTTACGTCCTGCAGTCCAAAACTAAGCGAATTGCGAACAAATATGTGTGAAAACGGCGCATTCATCTTTCAAGACGTCAAACAAATGAAATGAAATCGTTAAACGGGTGTGTATGTGTGTTTTGTACGAAACGAAAATGTAAACTAAAACGCATTTCTCTTCAGTTCGCTAAGTCTGACAACGCTATAAAAAAAAGGAATAAGCTACATAACGTGATAAATATGCTGCCATATCGAGCCTTTGACAACGGTATTAATTTACCATCCACACTGTGTGTTGTTCATTTTTAAAGGGGTAGTCTTTCTGTCTGGATGCTCGCCATTTATTTTTATTTTTTTCCCCAAGCTGGATTCCTACTTGTCAAAGTGGATTTTCAGGTTTTTAATCGTTTTACTTTGGAACCATAACTATTTGCTCAAAGCATTTTGGTGCAATTTAACAATTTTTGGAACCACTCTTAACATTTCTTACTACGATTTGGAGCATTTTGTTTACAAACCATAAAACGCTTAGGAGTTGTATACTAGCCGATTTATATTCTGATATTTATAAGCGATTAATCACAAAACCAAAGGTTTTCTTTCTTTCAGCTGGTCTTTGGGAGAGTTTCCCACAGTCATGTCAGAGGAACAGGATGATTCAATGGAATTTGAGATGACTCTGTAAGTCACAGAGCAACTTTAGGTATTTATTTATGAATAAATATGTGATCCTAAATATCCATCAATGCAAACTGGATGTAATTCTATTAACAAACTCTGGGGTTCAGAGAACGTTTACTCTTTTCTTTCTCATTTCACCTTTGCTTGTTCATTAGCTGTTCTAGGTCGTTTAGTTTACTAAACTTGTTATGTTGTGTGCCAGGCCTATTTTGAGTTTCGATGCCGATTTGCTGCCTTCGATGTTCTAAATAAATCTTAAATATAAAGTTTACGGTCAAAAACTGTTGGAAAGTTACCTGGTGTAAAGAGTATCATCACAATATAACTTGGAGTGTACACTATGGTTAATCACAAAGCACAATATGCTATTAGACATTTTTCATTCACAATTAAATGTCAAAGTGTAATAAATTACATTTTCATTTAATCATTTAGCAGACGCTTTTATCCCAAAGCGCTTTACAATGAGAACAGTAGAAAACCATCAGAATCAACGAGAGAACAACAACGTTATAACAAGTGCTATGACAAGTCTCAGTAAGACTAGTACAGGATACGTAGCCCAGGTTTTTTTTTTTTTTTTGAATATATAGACAAGAAAAAAGAAAAAGGTAAGTACTAGTATTAGTTGTTTAAGTGCAGGGAGGCGAAAAGCTATGAGTCTTTTAGAAATGTTTTTTTGAATGAGTAACGACTCAGCTGTTCGAATTGAGATCGGGAGGTCCCTAAATCACCAGCTGGGCACCACGGTCCTAAGGAAAAAGTCATTGAGAGTGATTTTGAACCTCTATTTGGATGGCACCACAAGGCGTCCGTGTCACTTGCCAGAGCGCAAAACTTCTGGTCGGGTGCATAAGATTGAACTAGTGAGTTGTAGGGAAGTTGCGGCCGTGCCAGTGGTTCGTTTTGTAGGCAAGTCTCAGTACCACCCTTGAATTTTGATGCGAGCGGCTACTGGTAGCCAGTGTAACCATGATGAGGAGAGGACGTAACATGGTCATGGGCTGTTTATTGGGCTCCCTTGAAGATCAACCACCCTCCGCTGCTGCATTCTGGATCAGTTGTAGAGGCTTGATAGTACATGCAGGAGGCCCGCCAGGAGAGCATGGCAAATAGTTCACAGTCTGAGTAGAACAAGAGCCTGGACAAGAAGTGTGGGTGGCTAGCTCTGACAGGAAGGTGTCTAATCTTCCTAATGTGTGTATAAGGCAAATCTGCAGGAACCGTCGGGTCGTTGTAGCAATATGGTCTGTGAAGCTTAACTGAATGATCCATCACAACTCCTAGGTTTCTGGCTGTCCTGGAAGGAGTTATGGTTTGACGACCCAGCTGTGTACTAGAAGAATTTGGTGAATGAAACGATGGGTTAGCTGGAACCACCAGCAGTTCAGACTTAGTAAGGTTGAGCTGAATGGTGAGTGGATCATTTCATCCAGCTAGAAATGTCACTGCAAGACGGTCTGAAATGTGATGCAACTACCGTCTTGGTTGGAATGAGAAGTAGAGTTGAGGTGCCATCAGCGTAGGCCGCATGATAGGAAAAGCCATTCTTCTGAATGACAGATCCTAATGACTCATGGTATAGATGAGAAATAGAAGCGGACCAACGTCCTGAGCCTTGAGGAACCCCAGTGAGCAAGTTGTTTGTGACTTAAGACTTCACGTCCTCCAAGACCCATGAAGGACTATCAAAAGGTAGGATTTTCAGCCACTGGAGTTGCTGTTCCACAGAATGCCCATACTTTCTGAGGTGAAACAGGAAGAATCTGGTGATTAACGGTGTCACAAAAGCCAGCAGACAGGTCCAGCGAAAAATGAGTACTGAGGATTTTGAAGCTGCTCTTGCCCGTCCGCAGGGCGTTCAGTAACCGATAAGCAGGGCAGTCTCAGTTGAGTGGCACTTTTGAGCCAGATTGGTTGCTGCCCATGAGTTGTTCTTTACAAGAAACTAGGATGAGCTGTTTTGAACACAGCTCGTTCGAGTGTTTTTTGCATGAATGGAAGAAGGGATACCGGTCCTGTAGTTTTTCCTAGAAGATGCTGGATTTAGAGATGGTTTCTTCAGCAGTGGGCTTACCCTAGCCTGCTTAAATGCTGAGGGAAATGTTCCAGAGTGAAGAGAGGAGTTGATAATGTGAGTAAGTGAAGGTATGACTGAAGAAGAAATCGCTTGAAGGAGGTGAGTGGGGATCGGAGGTGGAGGCGGATTAAGAAGAGAAGAGAAGAGAAGGTTTTGAAGAGTGTCTGAAGCTGTGGGGCAACTGCAAGACTCGAGTGTGATAGTGGGTTAGTAGTAAATTTCATGTTAAAAACATGTCAACAACAACAAGAGAAAACTAACGTGATATCTAGAGCCTTCTTGAAAAGGATTAAGTTCAAAGAGGCCAACAAGATGAAACAAAGTTATGCTCGTTTTCCATTAATCACTCAACTGCGCTTAAAAATTGCATGATGCGCAGTTAAACAACACACGTTAGGAACAACCGATCAAACAAGTATCATCTTTCGAAACACAGCAGTTTAAGATATTGAGAGTGTGAAGATTTAGTCCGAGAGCCATCTTGTGGACTGCTACGGCTGACTTAAAGACCATTGAAAGATAAGTCGAGGTAACGGGTATACTAGGGAGACTGTCCCATCCAAAAGTAATAAAAACAATCATCAATGTAGTCCATGTGCATCAAAGGGTCCGTTATAATTTATTGAAGCATCAAAATACCTTTTGCTCCAAATATATATACAAGAAAATTACCGACTTTATTCATCATTTTCTTCTCTTCCGGGTCCTGTTGTGAGCGCGATCACAACACTGGTCAGTGACGCCGCTGACGTACGACGCTGCTGACGTGTTTTCTTTGTTATTGGGCACACCAGAGAACACATCAGCAGCGTCGTACGTCAACAGTCACAGCAGTCGCGTGGGACACATGATAGGTAAAAATTGATAGCCTGAATGCACTGTAAGTCGCTTTGGATAAAAGCGTCTGCTAAATGCATAAATTAAATTTAATTTAAAATTTAATATACAATTTCCTTTGAGCACACAAATTTTTCCCTGACATTTTAGCATCACCTATTTCCTCTCAGCACGAGATGTCCAAATGTAAATATTTTCTTTCTCCATAAAAATACAGAAGATTTCTGTAAACAGTTACATACCTTTTTGACTTCTTCGTGCTTGCTACCTGGGGGCTGGAGTTATGAGTCTTTAACTACTTGTGTATAGAAAACAACAGTTTTAAAAAATGCCTTCAGGGTGTCAAGGGCTAAACAAAAAGGCCTATTTTGTTCCAAAATGATGTAAGTTTTTGATAAATTTTGTGATATCAGCACAAAATTTGAAACAGATAAACTTAACATGTTGGGGAAACTAAAACTACAGAACGTTTTCTATCAAACGATAAATACCTTTTGACTCTTCTTGTTACACTTTTGGAGTTATGAGTCATTATTTTTGTGTATTTCAGGGCTTAAAGGGTTAATGTACTAAAGGTAAACAATTAAAAATGGTAAAACAAGTGGTTACCAAAAAAAATGGTTTTCAAAAACAAGGACATCTGTCATAATAATCTATGTGGCAGTATTGTAAGCATAATTTGTTTATAAACATGTCAATTAAAAAAGCAACATATTATTCTCTAGCACACTTGGTGATTTTGTCCTTTTCCGGTTGGTCAGGGACTGGCATGTAATAAGCAAAATACATTTAAGATTTAACTGAGAATGGTTGTTCCTTGGTTTGTGGCAAGTGCCTAATAAATGAACCATGCCTATTATTGTTTTGTTGTTGATATAATATATAGGGACATCCACCAATCCACCACTTTTGTCAACCAGTGCTGAGAAAGATATGGAGGATGTAAGTCAGGATTCTAATGCTCCGTTGAGTACCGCATCAAGTTGAAATAATGTATTACAGTATACATGTATGTGTGTGTGTGTGTGTTTATGTGTCAGTCTGACCCAGTCTCATGAGAAAAATAAACTATTTTAAGAGTTAGAAATTTTTATGTCTTTATGGAAAAATGACTTTTTTGTGACTTTTATTGTATGATTTTTAGAAAAAGAATTAACCGCTTTCCCCTAAACTCAACAGTCACTGGGGCAAGAAGCAGATTGTATAGAAGCCATAAATATAATATTGTAATATCGCAACAAGGTAGTGTCAGGTTAGAGCCAGTGAGGTCATACGACTTAGCCACTAATTCACTCACGCAAAGCAGAATAAGCATGTAACAAACTACTGTGAGACTTGTGTTTAGTGTGTCCAGCAGTCCTGCCATCGAGATTAAAAGTATGGTGTAAATGCAGACGCTGCACATTATCTGTGTGACTTCAGCGAGCAAGAATGTTTCTCATCTTTGCTGGTTTGAAATGACTTGTTGTCACGTGGTTAGATATTTGTGCACATATTATTCACAGCAAGCAAATTAGTGATAGTATTGTAGTACAACTGAAAGACACAGTTTGCACTTCTTAACCCAATTTGTATTAAAAGTGATGCGTAGGCAGCTCAGTTGCGTGGTGCAGGGAACCATAGTCCCAGACGCTGCAAATGCTAGTTATGCTAACAACACTGTCCCATCAGGCTGATCTGCTTCAGCTTAGCTGCATTAGCTGTTTAAGCCGCCCCTCGCTGCTCAATGGCCAAAGACTAAAACAAGGCGCCCCTATTTAAACACATTCAGTTTGCTCGCATACAGCCTGGCTGCTTGCTTCTGCTTCCGGCCCCCCACCCCTCCCCAGCTCCTCCTTGATAGCATAACGTTGGCATTTGCTTTGGTCATGTTGCCTGCTCTGTGCACAGGGGGGATATTTCTTAAGCTCCCACAGGTCCTAAATTGGTGTGAGCAAGTCCCTAATGCTGCTGCTGAGAAATTTCAATTCAGAACAATCACACTTGTTTGCAATTTTAATTCAATAAAAATTCTTAAATTATTGTTTAGTGTCTGTGTGGGGGTTTGACTTAATGGACCGGACAGAAATATATTAAAAAGAAATAATTATTAGCCATCATAGTCCCCATTAAACACTTACCACTTCAGGTGGACAAAACCCTTTCCAAGATGGGACATGATTATTAGATCGTATTGATATACATTTGCCCATTTTAGTTTTCTATTGAAATGAAACCAGAGACAGATTCTGGCAGTTTTTTAGAGACTGCGAGTGTTAATTTATGACTTCCTTCCTTGTTGTGGTGGCATTGGCCCTGAAACGCATTTAGTGAATATAAGATCTGGAGTCTAGAATGATTAGGAGAATACAGGTACATACAACCAATTTGTGAAGGGGCTCTGTCAATAGTGGGAATGCAAATAATTGTTATCCAACCAATTTTTTATTCATGTACATTTTCACCAAATAATTAATATTTTAGCCATGGGCTGAAAACAGTTAAATGCTCATGACTGATATAACAGTCGATACTGAATATTGAGATATATTGCCCTTCAGTGTCAGAACACACGTTGGCAAAGACTACCTATGGTGACCGTAAAACAATCCCATAAGACTGACATATTTATTTTAACTTTTAATTAAGTGTACAAAAAGTAAATGTCACAAAAGGTGTATTGCAGACATAAGCTATGTGACTCCACTGGTGGTTCTCAGTTCCTGTTGCTGAATTGCGTTGTAAAACCCCGAGCAAGCATAATTGATTGTGGTATAATTACAATATGGGAGCATTCTTCCTAAGTCAGCAGGCCCTACATTGCATACAGCCGTGCGGATCCTCATTTGATACAGACACCATGCAATCTTCTAATGCTCAGATAGTGATACCCCGAGCCAAAGTTTATACCGAAACTCCCACAATGCAAACCGGCAGAAACCAGGGAGCATTCGAACATTCACATTCTTCCTTACCGGAAATTACATCATATTTTCTGAAGTTGCGAAACATAAACCACAACAAAGCCAACTGGATAATATAATGACACCAATAACAAATTTGATTTGAAAAGACAAACTGTTTTATTAGTATATTTCATCATAAACACATCGCTAGACAGGTAATGAACACATCTAGTTAACATTTATAATTAAAATTTGGTTGAAATGTTTTAAGGACATGTAACAGAACAATGTGTTTAATGAGAATAATACAAAATATTGAAAAGATATTGGTCCTGCCTGTTTGTTTATTAATTCCCAGCGGTGACAGTCTACTGTGTTTGTCTGTTTGACCGTTGTACGTAGCCATGCCACCGATTATTAATCACTGTCCCAATGTGCAGTGACAGTGAGCCAGGGAACTTACCAGTGCACCGGATGTACACGATATAACTGATTTTGACAAGGTCAGGAGCTAGGGCGCTGATTGAGACGCACTCTATGCTAATAGGGCAGATTGTCACCAGTCGGTGGGCAGGGCTTACATAATAGTAGGGGGGGAACTGCTCGTGTTGGAGAGACTGATTTATGGGGAGTAATATTCTCTCTCTCTCTCTCTGCTCTCTCTCCTCTCGCATCCTCTATCCCTGTCTCTCTCTCTCTTCTCTCTCTCTCTCTCAGGATTCCAGCTCTGTAATCATACACAACCTACCAGCATCAATACACAAGACCAATCTCAAAACGTGAACATGATGATAAGGATAGATATTGATGTACATTTGTTCATTTACGACATTACTACTACTGAATGTGAATCACATTGTGTTGGCTTGATTATGTGCCCCCTTTTGTTTTCTGTTATTTTGCACTGTAAATAATATAATCTATCCAACAAAGGTAATGTAGTATTTATTTATGATAAAGTATTTCCCCTCTACTGTAGATTTTTGAGTTTATTTTGAATATTTGAATGAAATGTAATGTTGACTACTGTATGCAACAGAGTTAATTTAGAAAGGCATTCCTTCTTTGGTGTCAGAAGGCATCGATAGCATTTTGAATGGTTCTGGCCTAGAATGATTATAAAAACAATAAGCAATAAATGATTAAATTGTATATTCAAATACAATTTAGTGCTGATATTAAAACAAGGAACATCTTTCTTAATTCCGCAGACGCTGATTCATTCATCAAGCAGTGATAATCATCAATGATGCAAAACAGTCAGCTTTCTGATGATGATGTGAGTACCAGGCACAATTACTCAGCCTGAAAAATAGTTAAATCACCTCTAACACCATGTTAACTCCAGAAGCACCTGTGTGACACTAAGCACTACTTAGGACAAATGAATTTGCCACGGTCACTTTATCATGACCCAGTGGTATACAGGCTCAATGGGGCAGACATGTATAGGAAGTAATGCTTGTGATTACAGATCATCTCAGGATTTCTGAAGGCCGCGCAGGTGGATATCTGCATCTAATAAAAAAGCTGCGTTCTCTTCTGCTCACCAAGGCTTTTCAGTTATTTGATCAAAAATTTTTGATCAAGATCAAGCGACACTGAAGAGTGCACAGGAATAAATTATATTTTTAATTATATTCAAATTTAAAATAATTATTTCACATTGTAATAATAGTTCACAGTATTACTGTTTTACTGATTGTAATAATAGTTCACAGTATTACTGTTTTACTGTAATTTTTGATAAATTTAATGAGCCCTTGGTAAGCAGAAGAAACTACATTCAAAACCATAAATAGATTCAATTCATTCATTCATGTATCAAAACCATTAAAAAATAATGTGGTACAAACTTTTGGCTGCAAGTGTAACTAGTCTCTCAGGGCTGGCTGTCGTCGCGAAATAGGCAAATGCCCAACAAGAGTAAAGGTTTTTTTTTTTTTTTTTTTTTTTTTTTTTTTTTTTTTTTTAATAATATTATTTAAATTAGGGGTATCGAAACATAATCAATGTCAGATTATAAAAGCAGTTCAGTATTTGAATTTGAGCAGAGAGGCACCGATTTACCATCGGCCATAAATTGGAACCGGATGGCATTAACAGAGGCCAGAGATGCAAAGAGAAGAAAATACATTAGCAGGCAGAGCAAGCTCACTGTTCACATTGCGTGATGTATGAATGTACCTCTGAGTGGAACTGACTACTTAAGAAAAATTTAGTATGACATTTTCCTTTCATCTTGCCTCTGTATAAATGTAATTTAGTGTTTACAGTGTTAATCAAGGAAACAATGCATCACTTGCTGTTCCTTACCCGGGACTGTCCACGCCACGTCGGGCGGAACATCCTAAGTATCGCTTCACTATATACAATTAAATCCTAATTTAAATCATGACAAACTATATATCTTTGCAAGGTCTCCTAAATAGATCCTAAAATAGATATTTCCCCACTGGTATTTTTGTTACAAATTAATGTAGGAACAGTAATATATAAATTTATTGACAAGAGAGAGTCCATATCTACATCTAACAAATCTGACATCATAACAGGAGCTCTTACTTTTGTCACAAAAAAGTACTTTTTTTCATTGTCTTTTTTTTTTTTTTCCCTATCACGTTTGAGTAGAGCATCATAAATTATGTATCATTTGAAAGCTTAAAATTTCATTTTGAAATGGGGCACATCTATTTCGTGACCATAGAAATGGTACTTCAAGAAATCTCTTTTAGCGATCTCCTCCACTTTTTTTCTCCATTTGTAATGGGTTGTCATATTACAAAATGTCTTTTAGAATCAAAACTTTTTATAAGCGTGACAAAATACATATCGGTGGAAAGGTCTGAGTTTCAATATTTCGACTTGGATATTTTGCTATATAAATAATATTGAGAGAGAAATGTATACATTTGTGACGAAAAATGCATTACAAAAATTCCTTAGAGTTTTGTGGATGGCACCTGGTGTTTTTTTGTATTATGCCTAAAACAAAATTGCATAAGGAACCTCAATTTTTTTTTACATCAAACTTCAAATTTGGCACACAACTTATTTAGCAACATATACCGTTTATTTTAATAGCAATTTTTAGGATTAAAAACTATTTTTGTAAATTATTATTTTAAATAAAAAATATAGTAACAGTACATTTTCTTTACAGTTACCAACACTTTTATTTTTTTAAAAGAGAATGAATTTGCATGTTATAATTTGCTGATTTTCTTCTTTAAAAAGTGACCAACCTTAGGTCTGCTTTCACGTCTATGTTCAAAAGTGGGGGGTGACAGTTAAGGGGTTAAGTGCTACCAGCTGACAGAGAATGAATTTGCATGTTCATTTAGCCCATCTGCTGTTTTGGTCAGGGCCGGCCCTGCTAGTCTCTAAGTTACCATTTAAAAGAAATAGTAAAGACTTGTGAGACAAAAAAGTAGCATGTAAAGCATAACACTTTTGTTCAAAGCATCAACAAGTTATGTTCTCCAAATTCATATCCTTGGTAAATTATCCCATTTGATACCATTTCATTTTCAAAAAATCTAATAAAAAAAAAAAAAATCCTACCTTTAAAGGGGATCGGCACTCCATCCCAAAAATGAACATTTTGTCATTAATCACTTACTTCCATGTCCGTTCCAAACCCGTAAAAGCTCTGTTTCATCTACGGAACACACACTTTAAGATATTTAGGATGAACAACCTGGAGGCTTTAGACTGTCCCCCATAGACTGCCTAAATAAATAACAGTGTCAAGGTCCATAAAAGGTATAAAATGATGTCCGTCGTCAGAAGTAATCCCATCTGCCATTAGACATGCATCCTTGTGGCAACGGATTATAAACTCAGGGAAACGCTAGGTCAACAGAGGTTTATACAGACATAGACTCAATGGGAAATAGCAAGAGATAAGATTTTAGAGGGAATTTGTAGAACACGAACTCACTATTTTCATTGGCTGAATCACTGGACGAATGATAGAGCACACGATTCAGATAACGCGAAAGCGACCTTGGTGTTTTAAAAAACACAAAAACCCTCAAATCTGGCGCTGGATGGTAATATCCAAAGGTATAGTGAAAACACTTATGAATTAGCACACCTAACAAAAATCGCCATTGAACTTAAGACATTACCTTGTAAGGCACAAAACACAAGAAAGACTTCGCTTTTTCAAGGTGAGAAGATAGATACTAAGGCTTTAAATTAGATAAATCTAAGGCCATATACCCTAAATCTAACACGCGCAGAGCGACCTCACGCACGTCACAACATTCAACACAGTTTGCAGGAGGCTAGAGAGTTAGGAAAGAATGATTTTAAGCAGAAATGAAAATGTGGAATCCCAAGTTTTTACCACAGCAATACTTGAAATTGCATAGACATGAACAACCATCATCACTTTAATTAACCCTCGCCTTGAGTCCATCAATGAGGGTAAAATTATATTAAGATACCCAATACAGATCAGAGCGTCTGGAGGTAACGTTACTTGCATTGCCTGTGTAATGGGGGGGTCCTCTTTGTTTTGTCATTGAAAAGGGGTTTGTCCCGAGGTGGCTCACTGCTGATGAGGCTGGAAAGAAGTTCAGTAGATCCCGTTGAAGTGACACAGTTCCAGTCTTGGGAAGTGGCCCGCTGGTTGGGCGTTGGCTGACGATGCGGAGTTGTTGACTGGTTGACAGTTTCACGCGGCACGTGAGGTATCAGACTCTGAGACACGGTGCGTTACAAAACTTAACTTCAGAACACGAAACCAATTTCTCAAACGGAAAAGAAAAGAACTTAACGTAAAAGAAGACAGAATAAAGTTTGACGAGACATAGTGGTGGTTGTTTCTTCTCATCGCGCGGCTAAGTAGCAGCAGGCTGTGCAGGCCGAAGCACGCTGGAACAGTGCTCAAAGAAGCTCTAACCAGATGCACCACAAAGCATGGCTAAAAGCCAAAGCTAAAGAGGCAGGCTAAAAAACAGCCGGCATGACTGATTAGCACAAAGCTAAAAGCAAAATTTGATGGTGTCCTGAGTATTTTAAGACTGGTCTTTTGGCCACACCTTCAAATGTTGTCTTGACCACTTATATCTTGCCTTTGCCGCGGGTGTTTGCGATGTTTGTCCCAACCCATTCATAAATCATATGTTTATCTTATCAAGCACGGTGGTCCGAATTTTCCCCCGCTCTTGCAGGGTATAATTTGGACATGATTCCTATGATAAGATATGATACATTTGACAAATAACTGATGGTCAGAAACGTTTCAAGCAAGAAGATTCGTACACACAGATACTAAACATGAATATGAATACTTAAGCTATTCAATAGTTATTAAAAAGACATACACAATAAGTGATTAGAAACATGATAGTCAAATGTGTGGGTTTTCATATTATGATATGGAGTTAAGCAATGGACTGATATTCATTATAAGTCTTTTGATTCATTTTAAGAGACAGATCTTGTGCCATTCTCTGACATAAAGATGTTCTGTGGAAACCAGAGGTTAAAAGGTCCCCTTAGGAATTTCGGTCTAGTTCTGCTAGGTGGGGGGGAAGTCAATCCAAAGAACTGTGGTGCTTGGAGTTGATTTACAACATCCTGTTGCTTTTCGGAGGAATTCGGCTCCTCATGTTTCAACCATGGTCCTGATCAAATCTTGAATTTGTCTGGTTCAGGCCTGATACGCTACATGGATGACACAAAAGAGCATACACATCCACATACGGTGATAATGAGAGACACAGAGGAGACCGTAAACAAAGGAATTGTTGAATAAAATCGTTATTTTTGTTTTATTCGCTTACAAAAAGTGTTCCCGCCACTTTGTATAACACAGATTGCACGTCTGATGGCAGATGGACTATTCTGATGAAGACTTTCATACTTTCCTGGACCTTGACACTGTTATTTACTTGCCAGTCTATGGGATAGTCACAGGCCTCCCGGTTTTCATCCAAAATATCATAAATCGTGTTCCGAGGACAAACAGAGCTTTTATGGGTTTGGAACGACATGGGGGGTAGGTGATTAATGACAAAATTTTTGTGGATGGAGTACCTTTTAAGCTACAGTTGACATATTTATACTAGCAAGGGATAAACATATGGCATGTAAAATTAGATTAGCACAATGTAAATGCAAACTAATAGATTGCTAGAACAAAATGTTCACACATCAATATATATTTAGATTTTAAATTCCAGTTATTTGTAAAAGTAATGCCTTGTAAATAATCATGTCTCACTGTACAATGCTAGTACTAATTATAACGTTTTCATTTAATTCTTCATTGAAACAACAACAATTATATATACAGGAAAACGAAATAAGAACATTAACATGATCAAAGAACATTATCACTGACTGCAGTCTAGCGGGTGTTTAAGCAGTCTCATAAAACTCCTGTTTAATTCAATGAAGCTGTCTATGCCAGTGGTTTCATCCTCTGTGGGACTCTAGACTGGTGTGTGGCACAGTTGTCACTCATTAACATTCTTTTGACCCGTCTCACCCTGCTTCATGCCACTATATACAATAAATGTATATTTACTTATGGCTAGACATGGTTGCATGAAATTGTATATGTGTCACACGTGAGAAAGAGGCGAAGGCCCTCAAATGCAGGCAGAATGGTCCTTCTTTTTAATAATAAATGAACACAAAACTAACAAAAACAACCCCGAGGGGGAAAACCAGGCAGACTAAAAAACTGCACTAAACAGACATACACCATGATAGAAAACAACAGATCAGCACAGGATTACAGACACCAGGAGAATAAATAAGGAACCTAACGAGGGAGACACAGGTGGAGCAACTAAAACAATGATGTAACAAGATGGGTGGGGTCAGAAAATACACAGGAGAGAGCACATGGCACCAAACAAACACAACACAAGCCATGTGCTTACAGAAAACAGTGTCATCTGGTGGCCATCCTGGGCACACCAGCTGCAGACTGTGACAATATGTGGGTTGTCAATTTAAAAAGAAACTAAAAAGTGCCACTTTTAAAAAGTGTTGTGAAATGAATCTCTTACATGAATTGTACGCACATCTGCACTTGTGTTGTTTATGATGAGAGAATTTGTAAGTTTCAGTAAGAAGGGAGGGTTTACAGTTTAAAGAATTTGAGCTCAAGCAGTAGTTCCAGCTCTTCGCATTTTTAAAGCTTGACAAATGCGAGGTAAGATGTAAGGATGTAAGGAGCCGAACATGACGAGACTGAATACAGCAATATTTACCGACTGTTATAAAAATGTTAAATATGGTGGCCATCTGTCTGGTTTTAGGTCAGTCTGGTTTTATAATACCATGCCCATCTACCGGCACAGTCTTGAGCTTGATGTTCATTCTCATTATATGCTAGTAATATGCTAGTAATATAGTAAACAGCCAATATGCTAGTAATATGCATGCTGATAAGCAACTATTTAATAGTGAGAATTGGTCCCTATACTAAAGTGTTACCAATATTTCTATTTATTTTTTTACAGTTAAAAAGAATCTGAAGCACTGGGTTAATAATATAGTTATTAACAAAAGCAACGTTTAGTATAAAAATATTGCAAGCACATTTTATTTTATCGTATTATGCAGTTGTAAACAGTCTGTGTTAATACATTGAAATTCCACTTCAGATGCAACTTCTACGCCACCTCTGCATTGGTAACTGTAATGTCTAAGTCCAGATGAAGATGAAGAGAGTCAAAAGGATCAAGTAAAACAAATTTTATTAAATAACACAAGCAGACCATCCAAAGGATGAAACAGTGTGCCATGTACAAACAATACCAGACTATGAGGGAGAGGAAGTGAGGAACCTAAATACACAAAGACAATGAACATAATGATAAACAGCTGAGAACCTTACTATTGTAATTGCATTTATTGAATACATTTTTAAAATAATTAAATGTAAGCGGACACCATGAAAATGAGTTAACAGGACATAATTGAACAGTAACAGCCCTTAATTAATGGGAGTAATTGCATTTATTGAATACATTTTTAAAATAATTAAATGTAAGCGGACATAAATTGAAAAAGTTTAAAAAATATTGTCTTTTATAAAAGTAAAAAATCCTTGATTTGAATATCAGCCCTTAATGGGAAAGTTCTGGAAAAGATTCTGTCACTGCTTATAGGTTCTGGCTTATTTTTTCAGTTCTTATCCATGGCTTCACTTTATCCTGCAAAGTGTTCTCTCTCTCTTTTTTTCTTTTTTTTGTTTGTTGTTGTTACAGAAATAACCACTGTAATGTTAAGTGACTGACAGTTCTGTCAGGACCACTATCATCAAAGATGATTGACAATTAGCATACAGTTTGGAATGGCGGGCAAGAACTCCCTGCACATCGATTTAGCCTAGCCTAGTATGGATGATTGCAGGAAGAGCAGTGTAATCTCCCTAGGGTAAACAGAACAGAACCAACATAAATGTATTGCAGATATTATTAATGTTCAATAATTTAATGTACACATTTTAGAAACTAGTCTGATTCAAAGAAGAATCAGAAGGTCGAATCCTGACTGGACAAGAGGAGGAGCTGGGGATGGAGGAGGGTAATTAGCCATTGAGCAATGCAATAGCTGCTGAAAATACTGAAGGACCTTATATATTGATGATATGATATGCGTTGTATCCCTATAGGTAGACGTGGATCAGCTGAGTGCAAGCTTGACTGATGTGACCTGCCAGAACTAACGCCACGCTTGATTTCTGTTAGGACCACTATCGTCAAAGAAGATTGACAATTAGCATACAGTTTAGATTGGTGGTATCTGGTTCTGTTCTGGGCAAGAACTCCCTGTGCATCCATTCAGTCTAGCATGGATGAGAGCAGCGATAACTTCCCAAAACAAAACCATATGCTGATACCCCCAACACAAGCGAAGCAGCCAAAATCTCAGTGCCTTAAGCATCTAGCATGTTGCCCTTAACCAGATGACCTAATGAGTGTGTTGCCAATACCTGAAAAGCTTAAGCAACAACTTGTTTTCAATAACAACCAGATAGCCTTTAGAACAAGTATGTTCCCAATAACAACCGGATAGCTTTAAGGACAAGAATGTTTCCGATACAACTAGATAGAACAAGCGTGTCTGATACTCGAACATAATCAACGCTGAACCGAATTCAATTGAACAATGACTGCCCACCATTTTCTCTTTGGAGCTGCACCATAGCTGAAATGATTCTGTTTGCACCATGATCGTTATTTTCTGTCTATCACCGCAATGTTGCTTGAATCTGTGCTGTATACCTCTATAAAAAGCAAAGCACAGCATGTTGCGGCAACAAGCATGTTGCCAATGGCAACAGATAATAACGCACATTGGCAATATGATCGCATAAGCCTAGCACAAGCATTTTACTGAAAACGGCTAAATAAGCCCAGGCAACATGGATAGCCTTAGCAACAAGCATATTACCAATAACCTGAGAGCATTAAAAAATGAACTTAGCTTTCTGAAGACATTTAGAGATTAATGAAGAGTGAAACATAGCCATCTGTGACGTGGATGCCTGATCTCTTGATATCTTTCTTCATGCGGGGAGTGCGGATTCCATCTGAATTTGTTTTTGAGTCAGTCACATTAGTAACTCATGGAGTCCATGTCAATAATGCAGCGATACATGGGCAATGCTAACTCAGTCACTTCCGAATCAGACAGCTTATGATCAATGCGGCAAATTCACATGTCCAAGTTTACAAACTTGAATGAAGTCAATGAGGGGAACGAAGTCATCTTGTTAAATTCCCGATTGCACAATTCTTAGTGAGATGATTGGGGTTTTGCCTGCTGAATTCGCCATTTAATTAGCTGTGGAGCAATGCAAAAGCTGCTGATAATACTGAAGGACCTTATATATGGATGCTGTGATAGGTGTCGTATCCCTATAGGAAGACATGGATCAGCTGAGAGTCAGCTGATGTGAGCTTGACTGACGTGACCTGCCAGAACTAACACTACGCTTGATTAATATCTAGGGATGCAAAGTACTGCTCCAAAATTTCTTCAAAGGTGGAGAAGTAATATAACCACCACTAGAATGGCACCATCAAGACAGTAAAAATAAATTCTCCCTATATTGAAAGAGCTGAGTGTAAGTTCTTGAAAATTTGCACTGTACACCAGAAAAGAATAAACAAATTATAACAATGCATGATAGTCCTTCATTAACGTTAATAAGCATAGTAAAGATTTTTTATTTTAGTTGGAAATTTTAAATATCTTTCATATTTCTTTATTGTGTTAGATTTTTAAGTTAGTAAGTGATGTTAAAAATGGCACAAAATGGGCCAGTGTTGCAACTCTCTTAAAGAAATCCATTCCCCCTCAGGGATGCAAACTTTAAGTGGTCAAAGCACTTAATGGGTTTTATGCTACCAGACCTAGACTCCTAACACACTGATCCGCTCTCTCTCTCAATATATTAAGAGCTGATAATGGGCTGATGATTGATATTTTCTTTATTATTGTAGCCATTTGTCAAATTAAATTATAGAATAAACAGCTCTAACAATAGAAGCAATATAAAATGCAATATAAAATTAATTCTGCAAACTGTTTTTCCTATAACAGGACAAATGTACAGCTGAGGATGAAAGGCCTCAATCATCAGAATCACAAGATAGTGCTAAATTTAAAATCAAAGTGGATGAAAAAGGACCATTTTCAAAAAGATGGAAACCAACATTACAGAAAGCCCTTCAGACCTGGTTGTCCAGCCTGGAAGGAAAACCATCTATCGAGAAATTAACTTTAATGGCTAAAAAACCCTGCACAAAAGCACATAACACAACACAAAAATAAAATATTATATTATAATATAAAACAAAATATATATTTTATAAAAAAAAATTTTTTTTTTTTCTTTACGGTCTAAAATACTTTTAGACTCTGTGGAAATTATGTAATAATTGGTCTACATGGGCACTACTAATGTAGCAGTTTCCTTACAATGGGCACCAGAAAGCAGTGGGTCTCACAGGTGGCACCAAATTAATATTTTGATTTTTAGTCACGTCACTGATTAAGGTGATTATGAGAGTTTCAGATGACTCTGTTCTTAACATCTATTTTACTATGAAAGAAGATTGCTGAACAAAATACAGATTATGTAAACTGGAAAGTTTGTGGGATATTGTTAACTTTTTGAGACTCTTAATATATTATCAACACAAGAAAGCGATAATGACACACAAGTTAAAAAAAATAAAAAAATAAAAATGTATTAATAAAAAAGATCGACACAACTAATCTTATGGGAAGATAAACTATTGCTTCTCTGAAACTAATAATGTAGCGTTTCTCAACTTGGGCATTCAGATAGCATGCTGAGGTGCTCTTAGAGTGAGTTTGGTTAAGGTGTGTTTACACCAAAGATGTACAGTATCCATAGCAATGACTCTTTTACTGCAGTGTTTGCTCAGCTTTCTGTACAGCAGCTGATAAACTTCCTGTGAAAACTTTATCTAGCATTCAGACACGTTACAGCATGACATGCTTTTTTCTTGTTCTTGTTTGGAAAAATTAATACGAATGAATTTAATGGCAAATTTTTGAAGAGTTTATTTAACACTCTTAAATATAAATTATTTAAATATAATATATTCCCATGGCTTTTTTGCTCCTCGGAAAACTAATGATAATGATATTTGATTTGACCGGTGTTTAAATAAGTCATGAATGTCATATGTAAATCTACAGTCTGAAGGAACTGCTTTCTGTTTAAACTAGTGCTGTCAAACAATTAATCACGATTAATCGCATCCAAAATAAGTTTTTGTTTATATGATATATGTGTGTGTACTGTGTATATATATATATATATATATATATATATATATATATATATATATAACACACACATACAGTATATATTTTGAAAATATTTACATGTATTTGAATTTATATATTATATTCTTATAGTTTATATTATATATAAATATATTTAATACATAAACATACCATATTTTTCTTAAATATATGCATGCATGTGTTTTGTATTTATATATACTTAATAAATATACTCCGTATACACACATATATGATGTAAACAAAAACTTTTATTTTGGATGCGATTATCGCGATTAATCGTTTGACAGCACTAGTTTAAATATATTTAAAAATATTTTTTTTCCTGTCATGCTAAAGCTCTATTACTCCAGCTTTCAGTGTCACATGATCCTTCAGATATCATGCTTTGATTCACTGGAGACATTCAAACTACATTTTATTTGATGGGGGTGGTAAGGGACCTGGATAATGGGTAGGGGGCCCTGGCCCAAAAATGCTGACAACCGCTGATTTGTGAATGAAAATAAAAAAGTAGCCCCTTGAAAGAAACAGAAAAACTTACAGAAATGTAACCTGCTGAAGCGCACCCCAGAGCTTCTTCAGAGCAAGCTGAGGATGCGGGTTCTCTTGCCTCCATCGATATGAAAATTGAGAGCGCTCCTCACGTGATGAATTTGAGGAGCTACTCGAGGTGGTGACTTAAATTAGACTGGCCACAGGAGCAGGGGTACCACAGACATTCCAAGATAGATGACAGATTTCTGTTGGGTGGCCAAAAGGACGGACTCCAGCGTCAGGGTGATTTACATTCGGGGGCATATGATATGTTATAAACAGACTTGCTGTCCAGACAAGCTGTGATGCACAGAGAGTGGAAACTCCACCCTGAAGTAGTCAATCAAATTTGGCAAAAATTTTACGAATCAGAGGTGGACCCTCTTTGCTTCACAGGAGACAGCACAATTTCCCCACTACTTCTCTCTGACTCACCTGGGTCTGAACGCAATGACCCATACGTGGCCCAGTCTGCGTCTTTATACATTTCCCCCAATCATTCTGCTTCCGGGAGTCCTGGCCATGGTCTGTCAACAATGGTCTCACCTCTTACAGATCTAATATGCCTCTGTGACTGAGGCATCCTCCTCAGATCTAATATCCCTCCTCGACGGCTCACCATGGATGATTCAGTTCAGGAGAGATCTCCTATCTCAGTTGCAGGGGACAGTATTTCTTCCCTGGCCCGAGCTCTGGAACCTTCATGTCTGTCCCCTGAAAGGCATCAACTAAGAGATGCTGAACTTCCAGCTGATGTAGTACAGACTATTCTAAGTGCTAGTGCTCCATCCACTAGAAAAAGTTATGCCCTCAGATGGCATCTCTGAAATATTCCCCAGAAAAAAGTACTCACCTGTTTGGCAAGTGTTTTTCACAGCCATAGTAGATTTGAAAATGGTCTGGTGTGTCCCAGGACTTATACGTGCTGCAGCAGTGATTCTTACATGCTCACAGAAGTATTTTTGGATGTTTTGGCAGCAGCAAGAGGTACTTGCTCTGCTACAGCATCAGAATAGCAGATCTATTCCATAAGACCAAACACATTAAGTTTGCCATATATATTACCATGCTAAACTCTCAAAAAATTGTCATGACAGCATTACCTTAATTTACATTGCCTAATTTTAATGTACTATTTTTTTTTCTGTAGCTCTAAAAGAAGTTTTAAAAAATCAGACAACTAAATTAGTACTTAAAGACAAAGAAGATAAGGAAGTCACTGCGCAGATTTGTCTGGACGATTCACATTCTGTTACTGTACCGCAAAAATCCATGCTGGAGGATAATGTTTCATCACCAAAGGTATCCTTTTTACTTTGTCTAAAATTATGGCAAAGGGCACAACCATCAAGTATATTCATCAATTATGTAAAGTTTTGATTGCTGAGTTCTCTCTGCATATGCATAATAATAATAAAAATAAAATAAAATAAAAAACCTGCCTGAACAACTCATACTCATCTATGACATTCTACGTAGCAATAGTTTTGGTATTATAAATATATTATTTTTATTTTACTGTGGGTTTTTGAATCTTTAAATATAATGTATTTATATGCTGAACAGGTGAACAGCTCTATGCCTGTGACTTATGCAGTATCAGGAGACACAAATAAAAGTGAGAACGTTGCTGCAGCTAATAGAGCTCCAAATCATGCCGAAACCACTAAAACTGCTGAAATCACCCCTGATACCCCTGCATTCCCTGTCCCCCTCTATCAGTACTGGTACATGCATCATGCTTACAGAAAGGAGTTGGAGCAAATAAAGAATCAGCATGGAGTTTCTATAAGTGCAGAAGTGTCAGTGTTCATCAAACCTACCCAGAACTCAAGCCTTGATTCTGTCGCCAAAGCCTCTGAGGACTTTCAGACACTTGTTAAGGGATGTGTGAATAGTTTTAATGATGTTGCCATTAATCATAATGACATCGATTCAGATATTGTAAAGGAGACCCTGCACAGGATCCGATCAGAGAATGAAAAGATGATGTTCACCATGTCTGCCAGTGACTGCCTGTTCTTTGGACCGAAGAAATTTACAGACGTCATTAAAAGAGAGACAAATGAAATGGATGTAGATAACAATGTTTCTCCACAAAGCAGGTTTTCACTGGACATAGACACTAAGGAACTTCCAACTCAACTTGAGATGGACAAGGTTCATTGGGATCTGATGAATCTTTCCTATAAGGAACAATTGTCACAGCTTGAAACAAAGTATGGAGTGTCATTTAATGAAGAAAAACTGCAGAAAAATGTAATCAAGGTTCAAGCTCGATCTAAAGGAGTTCAGCATATTAATCTTGAAAGTCATGCCCTCAGAGCTTTAACACATCTCTACCAGAAACTTGCCTCAGCCACTGTCAGCTGTAAACTCACAACCCCTACAGATAAAACTGATGTGGCACCACTATTAGAGAAACTTCAGCAGCAGCATCATTGTGTTGTTGCAGCAGATGAACTCAGTCCCTGGAGGCTTGTTGGACTGCCAGAACATCTCGGTCCTGCCATTACCGATATTGAGAAGACACTTCAGAAGAATGTGTTTGATGACAAAATGAAGGAATTGATTGGATACTCAGGTGACATTCCTCACCCAAAAGGAATCAGCTGGAATCAGATGCCTGATTATGGATCAGGAGCAGTGGGTGGAGCAGAACGGGATGAGAGAGGGAATTTAAGAAGGCAAAGTGAAGCAGATACAGGTTTCAATGAAGATTCAGAAGGAAATTCTAGACATGACAGTAAATGTGCTCATGCTGAAGAGGAGACATGTAGTATTTGTATGGACAGCTTCACCAACAAGAAAACAATTAAATGTGGACATGAATTCTGTCAGGAATGTATAAGGAGGTCAGTGGAGAGTCTGGGGCCCATCTGTCCTGTTTGCAAGGAAGTCTTTGGGAAAATGGAGGGGAACCAACCAGATGGAAAAATGCGTGTAAGAAACAACAGATGGAGTCTCCCTGGATATCCAGGCTGTGGCACTATTGAAATCACCTATGACATACCCAGCGGTATTCAAACGGTAAGAGTATGTAACAATCAAATCAAAGCACTTTGCTCAAGTTCTATAGCATTGGTGTCAAATACTGTTTGTGGAGATATACCTATCTGCAGAGTTGAAAAACACACTTCATTAACTAAGATCTTCAGGTGCACTTGATAATTAGACAGGTGTGTTTGATCATGGCGGGAGCTGAACACTGCAGGTAGGTCGATCTCCAGGAACAGGACTGACAACCCCCGGTCTACAGACTGTGTGCTCCAGGGATGTCAATACTGAGGGCCATTGTCCTGCAGAGTTTAGCTCCAACTTTTTTTAATACATCTGGACCAGCTAATCAAGGTGCATTGGAGCAGGTTGGATCTAAATTCTGCAGGACATTGTCCCTCCAGAAACAGGACTAGACACCCCTGCTGTTGAGGAAGCACACATACTGCAGAAAAAAACAATGAAAGCACAAACAGACAATATAAAGTAGAAATAGCGTCTACAGTTCTCTCAATTAGCTTTTATTATTAAACCAGAAACCTCTATGATATCTGTGACCTCCTTGTACTGTAGGTCCATTTCTGTTTTTACATAGTTTTGATTAATGTTATGGTACATGAAAACATCTTTGTACAAAAAATGTTTTTAGGAGAAGCATCCAAACCCAGGAAAGCCTTTTCATGGGGCAAATCGTTGTGCGTACTTGCCAGACAATGATGAAGGAAATGAAGTACTTACACTGCTGCAAAAGGCTTTTAATCAGAAACTGATCTTTACTGTTGGGAAATCTACAACTTCTGGAATGGATAATGTCGTCACCTGGAATGATGTTCATCATAAGACCAATAAAAACGGTGGGCCTGAAAGGTATGTGTTCATATAAAGTTTGCTTTAAATTTTCTATCATGTTTGGTAAAACCAGCATAACATATATTTGGGATTCATGTAAAAAAGCAGTGTTTTTGAACTTGTATATCTATTATTACTAGTATATCTGGTATATCTATTCTTTTGTCCTCAGTTACGGCTATCCAGACCCTGACTACCTGAAGAGAGTAAAGGATGAGTTAAAAGCCAAAGGCATTGAATGAGGTTTTGATTTGTATGTTCCCAAATGCACATCTAAGCCTAATATTTCCAATAAACCATTTATAGATTATCACATTTTAATATACACATTTTATATATAGTGACTTTAAGAACTATTCAGACCCTTGATTAGTTTACTGAAAAACAATCTATATATTGAACTTTTGTTCTGTGTGAATCTCAAAATTATTTTAAAATGATTAACAAATAAACAAACAAAAACAGACAAAACCTAAAACACTTCATTAACGGTCAAGATCATTAAATACATAATCTAAAAGTATCGTTCTGGACAGCACTAAAGAAACACTGTAACAATGAAGAAGAAATAGCTATAGCAGTAAGAGAGTATCTGGAATCCAAAAGTTAGGAAAAGAGTATGAAGTGTGCACATACCTGTTCTCACCATTTGATCAGTTATCCAGAAGTGGAGACGACATCATCTAGACACTGCTGAGAAATGATTTCCCCTCAAAACTCTTCACTTTAAAAGAGCTAGAGACGTCAGTGGCTGAGAATGGTATTTCAGTGGGTCTAATTACTTTTGCCAGGCACTGTATATTTCCTATAAAGTATTTGTTAAATTAAGGTGATGGGTTTTCATGGTGTTTAATTGAAATGAAACTATTTGCAAAACATGCATTACATGCCACACTTCACCAAATCTTTCAGAAACTGCCTCTAAAAATACTTTCCATCGTGTTGATTTTAATTTTAAAATGTATGCTTTTTTTTTTTTCTCAGTACACCCATTCATTTTTTAGCTCATTTTCAGAAAGCAAAGCATGACTGTTTCTCATATCAAATTTGAATGATTAATCTTTTTTGTTTTGTTTCAATCATATTGAAAATGAAATAAAATGAATGTAAGTTCTAACTTTTAGAAAGATTTCCTTGTAAACAAGTTGTCATAAAACAAATCAGCTTAAAAATATTAGCAATTTTTGTTGTTGCAGTTTGTTTCTCTTGTAGGGTTTAAAAGTAACAAAAACCTTTGAATTCCTGTTACATCCAATGGCTCTTACAACTCTATGGCTCTCTTTTCTGCTCTTAGATGCTTCTCTTCCTCTCTTTTTGAGCTACTGTTAATAAAACCTTACATTTTCAAATTATTTGCAAACTGGTTTTAAATTTAACAATGAGCCTGTTTATATGCACGTTCTTAAGCGGATTATGCTTAATAAGCTAAAAATGCACTTGGTCATGTAAACACGATAACCCATTTTCTTTTATCGGAGTAAGGTCATAAACGGCGTAAGCATAAACCAGTCGCAACAGGTAGTTTTTTGCCTCTTACTCCAATTTTACACGGCATGCAAATGCAATAACCCGCTTTCTGATGGCTTACTGAAGTGCACATGTGTGATATGTGACAGGAACGCATCGTTAGTGCAGATTTAAGGACATCTAGACCAAGCAAACGTCTTGCAGTAAAGAAAGAAGGAAATATATCACAAAAGCAGACTTTTTCATGACTTAGAAAATGATAAAAATGTGTTCTCATTGATCCCAGGTTGTGGACCTAGTAACATTGCGGGGTTCAGTCCCGGAACAAGCTGTGTGTGAACCAAAGCCGGAACCAATGCCGTAACGGATGTATCATAGTGATGACGTAGTTATCGTGTGACTCTTTGAGCAAGTGTTTTCAATAATACAACCATGCAGTGCCAGAGGGGCTAGTCTGTGTTTTAAATGCAGAGAGTGTTGTTCACCTTAAAAAAATAACGAAATAAAATAAACAGAAATGTGCGCAAACTGGACTGATGCAGAGACCACGGAGCTCCTCGGGATCCACTCTGAAGCTGATATTGTTCGCCAGCTCAGTGCAGCGGTACGTGATGCGGTTGTGTATGAGCAAATTAAAAACAAAATGCAACAGCGTGGTTTCTTGAGAGAGAAATCGCAGATAAGTAAGCTCGAATCTTTGCGGAAAAAAATGCAACCAAGTGCTGGATCACAACAGAAAGAGCAGCAGCGGAAAATTAGATTGGCATTTCTACAGTATAACCTACCGTTTTTGACTCGTACATTACACGTCACATCCTGATGTCACGTGTCATTATGGGACCTTTTCGGGTTGTGCATGCACAGATTCCGGGAAATCATTGGCAGTTTGAATAAACCAAAATCTAACGATCCGGGAACAATTGCCGGGACACATTACCCATGTATTTTCCGGAATCTCAGTGTGAAAGGGGCTTTAGAGAGAACAATCTTTAAACATTTTAATGAACAGGCTTTTATGCATGATTTATATAATATTGATTTAGGTGTTATTTCATATATGCCAGATATCAACCTAGCTTGGGATTATTTTAAAAAGGTTTTTCTAACAATATGTGACAAGCATGCTCCACTTAAACGTTTAAGGATAAGTGGCAAAGACAACCCCTGGTTTAATGATACTCTCTCTACACTTATCAGACAGAGAAGTGCTGCTTGGGCGAAGGCAAAAAAATCAAATGATCTATTAGATTGGAGTTCTTATAGAGCATTAAGAAATTCATGTACTAATTCAATAAAATGTGCAAAACGTGATTATTATCTCTCTATGGTAAATGAAAATTTAAATAATCCTACTAAATTCTGGAAGCTAGTAAAATCTACTTCAGGAAAGAGTTTATCAATTAAAATTCCAGATCACTTAATTGTTAATCAAAATATTGTTAGAGGTAGAGCGAATATTGCTGAATCTTTTAATAATTTTTTTACTGCAGGCTCAAGTTATGAGTCTGATTTAGGTGTCTCTACAGAATTAGTTGTCTCTGATAAACATTGTCCCAGGCAGGTGTTTAATTTCTCTCCTATTACAACATCCTAGGTTTATAATGCTTTAGTGAAACTCGATGTCAAAAAATTCTGCAGGGGTGGATAAAATTGAGCCTTATTTTTTAAAAATAGCTGCTGGTATTTTAGCAGAGCCAATTGCTTCTATTTTTAATTTAAGTTTAATTTCAAATATTATTCCGAGAGCGTGGAAGTCGGCAACAGTTATTCCCTTATTTAAAAGTGGAGATCCTTCAGATCCTAACAACTACCGCCCTATTTCTAGATTACCAGTCTTAGCTAAATTATTTGAATCATTGCTAAACGATCAAATTAAAACAATTTTTAACAGATAATAATGTTCTTAACGATTACCAGTCAGGCTTTAGAGCAGGTCATAGTACCCTAACGGCAGCTTTATTAGTTACAAATGACCTTATAAACTCTTTAGATTGTAAAAAAGTCCTGTGCCGCATTATTTGTCGACCTTTCAAAAGCCTTCGACTCTGTTGATCATAATTTATTATTACAGAAACTTAGATCTATAGGTATTAGTGAAGCTGCTATGAAATGGTTTGATAATTATCTATCAGAACGAACTCAATGTGTGAATATAGAAAATTATAATTCTCCTTTTCTTCAAGTTAAAAAAGGAGTTCCACAAGGATCTATTTTATCTCATATCCTATTTTCTATTTTTATAAATGATTTGGATTCAGGAGTAGATTCTGCTAATGTAAACATATATCATAACGACACAATTATTTATAAAGCAACACCATCTATAAATCAAGCTCTGATGAATTTACAAAAAGCATTTAATACTATACAATATACGTTGGATAAATTAAAATTAGTTTTAAATTCAAAGAAGACAAAATATATGATTTTTAACCGCACTCACCGTAAGGATACAGACATAACAATATCAACTTTATGTGGTTCAGAAATTGAAAGAGTCGGTTCCTATAAATATTTAGGTATATGGCTAGATGAAAAATTAGCATTTAATGTTCACATTGATCAATTGCTGAAGAAGCTTAAATCAAAACTAGGGTTTTTCTATCGTTTTAAAAATTGTTTTCCCTACGAGGCCCGAAAGAAACTGGTTGAGAGTACTTTTTTAACAATAATTGACTATGGTGATCTTGTTTACATGCATGCAGCTTCCTCTGTACTAAGAAAATTGGACTCTGTCTATCATGCAGCGTTACGTTTTGTATGTGGTGCAGAATACCGTACGCATCATTGTATTTTGTATGAATCTTTATCATGGTTCTCCTTGTATCATAGGAGAAATTTACACATGTATGTATTTTATTGCAAAGGCACTCCCTGGTAAATTACCATCATACATTACAAAATTTTTAACTTTTTATACTAATGGTTATGGTACCAGATCGCAGCTGCATTTTTTGTTTAAAAGTCCCAAGAGTATTCACTGAATTTGGAAAGCATGCTTTTTCTTTTTATGCCCCTAGGGTTTGGAATGACCTACAAAATGTATTGAAATTAGAGTCTTTGCCATCTTTGAGCACTTTTAAATTTATTCTGTATCTACATTTAAAGAGTCTTGTAAATGTTTTTCTTGAACTTCGATCTATATTTTTGATTTGTTGGATTGTTTGTGTTTTAATTATGTATGTGTTTGAAACTATATGTGTGCTGCCGTTTTTGACCAGGTCTCCCTGGAAGAAGAGATTATTATATCTCAATGGGATTTTTTTCCTGGCTAAATAAAGGATAAATAAAATAAAATAAAAATAAATCTACTATGACTGTAAACTAAATGAGCCAATGCACATTGGCATGTGATTATTGCATCCAGCTGCCGCTGATCACAGCAGGAGCAATGCATACCATGTAGAGCCGAGCGACAACATTGTTCTGCTTCTACCAAACTGCTTTGTGTGGCGCCCACAGGCTGGGTGGCCACGTATAACGGGCATGCAGTGTTGGGGGTTTGGACAGGCCCCCATCTGCACTAGCATATCAGCTGCCTAGAGTTGTTAGCAGTGCACCCTTGCCTTGAACCATCTCAAAGGGCGCTTACGAGGCAAGCACGTGCTGGTCTGAATGGACGACACAGCAACAGCTTTGTACATCAACCAACAAGGTGGTCTGTGCCCCGGTCGCATGTCGCAACTCGCCCACCACCTCTTCCTTTGCAGTTGAAAGGTTCTGAGGTCACTTTGTGCCATTCACATTCCGGGCCTGCTCAACTGTACAGAAGACGAGCTGTCTCAAGCTATGCTCCCGGGAGAGTGGCAACTCCATCCCCAGACAGTCCAACTGATATGGATAAATTTCAGAGCCGCTCCGGTAGACCTGTTTGCCTCTCCAGTAACCTCTCACTGCCAGTTGTTCTACTCCCTGACCGAGGGAACACTCGGCATGGATGCACTTGCACACAGCTGGCCGCGGTGCCTGCACAAGTATGCATTCCCCTCAGTGAGCCTTCTCGCACAGACACTGTGCAAGGTCAGGGAGGACAAGGAGCAGGTCCTGCTTGTGGTGCTGTATTGGCCCACTCGGACCTGGTTCCCTGAACTAATGCTCCTCGCAACAGCCCCTCCCTGGCAGATTCCTCTGAGAAAGGATCAACTTGAGACGGGGCACCCTCTGGCACCCGTGTCCAGACCTGGAAACTTGGAAACTTCATGTCTTGTCCCTGGATGGGACACGTTGGTTCTTGGTGACCTACCCCAAGAGATAGGTGACACCATCACTTTGGCGTGAGCACCACCTACGAGACACTCTTATGCCTTGAAGTGGAAACTGGTCATCGAGTGGTGTTCTTCTCATTGAGAAGACTCCCGGAGATGCCCGATCAGGGTTGTGCTTTCATTTTTGCAGCAAGGGTTGGAGCGATGGCTGTCTCCCTCTACCCTTAATCCTCTGAAGTCGATTAATGCGGATACGCGTTTTCAGGCATTTTCTCCTGATAACCCCGAAAAGAACTTAAATTACACTTTCAGTTTTGATCGTACAGATAAGAGCAATACATCAATCAAATCTGTAAAGGGTCTACTTTTATTTGTATCCACACATAACAAGAAAACTTTGTGCATTTATGAAATAAAGAATATAAAACAGAGTGCTCTGTCTGCAGCCTTGGTCTGCGGTGATCTTCATACAGAAACACGTCAGTAAAATGAACTGTAACTCAGTGAATACTCAACGAAGAGACATGAGAGATATATCTATAGAAAGCTTGACATGTCTACTTTTACATGTCTACTATAACGCTATTGATTATAATCTTGAAGCTCGCGTGGGTAAGCTCCCTCATCAGAGCAAACAAAGCAGCGAGACTGTACTTCACGTTTTTTAATTGTTACTGTTCGCTTCGCGCTGAGATGAATAAGACTTATTCAACTCAAGAAGACCATTGAGAGGAATAAGATTTGGATTACCTCAGAAAGAAAAACGAAGCGGCTTGACCCAACAGAGATAAACATGAGTAAGTCTTTTTTTATTATTAATCCACTTTTAGTGGATTTTATTAGTTTTCATATAACTTGTACACATTTTACTAGTTAGACTTTTTTCCAAACTATAATACCTGACTAAATGTATAATCAGGTGAAACATTATGAACTTTCATTTACATCATCTCAATGTTTCACGATGCCATGATGTTTTTTTTTTTGTTGTCTATTTCATTTTTATGTTCTATAACATAGACAGCAATACGATATAAAAGTTATATGAGTTATAATGTTGCTAGCTTAATGTCAGTAAGAATGATTAGACAAAACTGTACTGAGGCTATTCTGTTCACGAATATAGCCATATTTGTTTATAACTATATACACTCACCTAAAGGATTATTAGGAACACCATACTAATACTGTGTTTGACCCCCTTTCTCCTTCAGAACTGCCTTAATTCTACGTGGCATTGATTCAACAAGGTGCTGAAAGCATTCTTTAGAAATGTTGGCCCATATTAATAGGATAGCATCTTGCAGTTGATGGAGATTTGTGGGATGCACATCCAGGGCACAAAGCTCCCGTTCCACCACATCCCAAAGATGCTCTATTGGGTTGAGATCTGGTGACTGTGGGGGCTAATTTAGTACAGTGCACTCATTATCATGTTCAAGAAACCAGTTTGAAATGATACGAGCTTTGTGACATGGTGCATTATCCTGCTGGAAGTAGCCATCAGAGGATGGTACATGGTGGTCATAAAGGGATGCACATGGTCAGAAACAATACTCAGGTAGGCCGTGGCATTTAAACGATGCCCAATTGGCACTAAGGGGCCTAAAGTGTGCCAAGAAAACATCCCCCACACCATTACACCACCAGCAGCAGCCTGCACAGTGGTAACAAGGCATGATGGATCCATGTTTCTCATTCTGTTTACGCGCAAATTCTGACTCTATCATCTGAATGTCTCAACAGAAATCGAGACTCATCAGACCAGGCAACATTTTTCCAGTCATAAACTGTCCAATTTTGGTTAGCTCGTGCAAATTGTAGCCTCTTTTTCCTATTTGTAGTGGAGATGAGTGGTACCCAGTGGGGTCTTCTGCTGTTGTTGCCCATCCGCCTCAAGGTTGTGCATGTTGTGGCTTCACAAATGCTTTGCTGCATACCTCGGTCGTAACGAGTGGTTATTTCAGTCAAAGTTGCTCTTCTATCAGCTTGAATCAGTCGGCCCATTCTCCCTCTGACCTCTAGCATCAACAAGGCATTTTCACCCACAGGACTGCCACATACTGGATGTTTTTCCCTTTTCACAGCATTCTTTGTAAACCCTAGAAATGGTTGTGCGTGAAAATCCCAGTAACTGAGCAGATTGTGAAATACTCAGACCGGCCCGTCTGGCACCAACAACCATGCCATGCTCAAAATTGCTTAAATCACCTTTCTTTCCCATTCTGACATTCAGTTTGCAGTTCAGGGGATTGTCTTGACCAGGACCACACCCCTAAATGCACTGAAGCAACTGCCATGTGATTGGTTGATTAGATAATTGCATTAATGAGAAATTGAACAGGTGTTCCTAATAATCCTTTAGGTGAGTGTATATTGTATAGGCCTTCATACAAAGCATGCTTGTGTTTTCAAGAATGTAACTAAGCTTCTGTTCATCAATATCTGCAAGCGTCTGAGGTAAAAAAAACAAAAAAAACAACATTCTATCAAGTAAGCTGTAAATATCACACATAATAATTGTGCTATGTGGTAACTGTGTTTTTTTTCCTATAAATTGACAAACTGGGGCGAAAATACCTATATGCAGGTAGTTTAATCAAAAATCAAAACTACGCATATAAAAGTTTTTCGATCAAACTGAACAAACGCAGCCTCTAACAAAAATGACCAAAAAAATGTTACATTGGCCTTAAGTACTCATTAGACTTAAGTAACTTTTACCAAAATGTGCAATAAACCAGTCCTGTGGGCGAAAATGCCTTGTTGATGCTAAAGGTCAGAGGAGAATGGGCCGACTGATTCAAGCTGATAGAAGAGCAACTTTGACTGAAATAACCACTCGTTACAACTGAGGTATGCAGCAAAGCATTTGTGAAGCCACAACACGCACAACTTTGAGGCGGATGGGCTACAACAGCAGAAGACCCCACCGGGTACCACTCATCTCCACTACAAATAGGAAAAAGAGGCTACAATTTGCACGAGCTCACCAAAATTGGACAGTTTAAGACTGGAAAAATGTTGCCTGGTCTGATGAGTCTCGATTTCAATGTTATTCGGCCAGACGCGAGCCCCAAAAGTTACCGACTGCAGCTTTAACCAATTAAACAGTTGAGATCAAGCATATGGCCCTCTGGTTTTAAGAAATTTGAGACCTTTAAAAATTTTACTTCCTGTTTTACAAGGAAAGATTATGAAAAGATTGTGATTGCAATGAAAGGCTCTGAAAATTGTAGTACTGCAATTTTGTCCATATCAATGACAACAGAGTTAAAATAGATGAGCAAGTGACCAAAACTTAACACGTGTGATATGACAATTATTGATACAAGGCAGTTCAAGTGTAAAGCTTATAAATTAAATGAAAAATCAGAGACTTGACCATCCCCCATTTCTGCAGTTGTCAGCACTGAATTTACTGCTGTGCCATGTTAAGGAAAGGGTTAAATGATTTAGTAGTACTTAAAAACTGTTTGGTAAGGAAGTCATTAATGTATGCTGAATAGTAAAACTTACCACTAATTATACTCTAAAGGTATCTAATCCAAAAGTTGATTCGCAGGAAAAAGAGATTGATGAGGTCCATGCCACGTACATACCACAACCACTTGTAGACAAAAGAAAGAGGAGATTTAAAAAAATAAATAAAATACATTGTCATAAATAAGACAAATTTGTTTTAAGTATGTCTTTCAATCTTTGTAAATTACATGTAATAAATACATGGCTCTGTTCAGTGAAAAACAAAAGCTTTTCCACACAAATGGCTCTTGGTAGAATACAACACATGTTGCAGCAACCAAAGTTCGATTCCATGCAAGGTCTGGTGCTGCAATTCTGGTCTCTTTACACTGTTTCCTGTTGATCCCTACTGCTGCAGTTCAACAAAGCAGATATGACCAAAAAAAAAAAAAAAAAAAAAAAAAATATATATATATATATATATATATATATATATATATTATAATCTATAAATAAAGTAGTAAACTATTGAAATAGATAATAATCTTACCATTTTTTGTTGTCACAAAAGTCCAGCAAGTTGTTTCCTCCAAGTCATTAACCACTAATGAGTTTGAAAGCAATGCCTAAAATGTGACAAAAGTGAAAATCAACTTTTACACTTATGATGAAAAGATAATTTTCACCACAGAAGTGTATCCAGTTTGTTTCTGTATATAGACAATTTTTAAAATAAATAATTTGATAGCGTTCAGTTTACTTACTTTAAAGTAGTTTCTTAGATCTTAGCAATGGCAACAACCAATAACCTAATCTGAAGGGTCAAAAAACATTACTGAAAAAAAAAGTGTCCAGAAAATTTTTCCAAAAGTTTAATTAACACTCTGAACCCCATACTACTATCAAATACTATTTTCAAATGTCAAATTTTTCAAAAGTTTAAATGCATATTACACTATATGCAGTTAGTTTAATCAAAAATCAAAACTACCAATATAAAAGTTTTTCGATCAAACTGAACAAATGCAGCCTCTAACAAAAATGACCAAAAAAAATGTTATATTGGCTTTAAGTACTCATTAGACATAAGTAACTTTTACCAAAATGTGCAATAAACCAGTTTGTCAATTTTACAGAACTAAAAACAATGCTAATTAAAACAGTAACATTAACCCAAAACCTCAGAAAATACTTTTTCTGTCAGTGGTTAACAGAACAGTGGGTACAGTAAAGTGGATACTGTTCCATATAACTAGTGCTGTTTAAGTGTTAAGTCTTAACACTTTAAATGGATGTTAACTGAAGGTCCATATTTAACATGTCTCTCTCCACTCATGATCAGAGAGATCAGCGACCAGTGTGAGGACTCTTGGATTCACTGATAGTTGCTTCTTGTTTTTCTTCATTTCCACCTTTGTGCCCTTCTCAGGATTGATACTGAAAAAACACCTTTTGGAATGTAAGGATTCACAATCAACCACTAGATAAAGTTATTTGTTGTAAAAGAGAGGAAAAAAACAGAGAACAGAGAAAGAGAAAATACCTCTGAAGGAACTCAAGTGTGGAGCCCAGATCCACAGGATAGTGGGTATTGAGGCAGTAAAAGCTTCCAAACATCATGCAGACAGCAGAGATGAAGTTGGGGATCTGGTCGTTCACAATTTTTTGGTCTACACTCAGCATGAATTGCTTTGCAGCATAACATGATGTTCCTGCAAGAAGATACAGTTAGAAAATAACGGCATACCAGCCAATACATTTTTATATTTATAATATTTTCTCACACGAGCGCAAGCTCCATCAGTAAAACAGATGAACTTACCACATACAATGACACATGGTGTCCCAGGCAAGCTTTCCACTTGTACTTCTTTTGCAGTGCAGGTTTCTTCAACATAGCAGAAGAGGTTTTCCTCTTTTTCATTAAAATAGGAGAGTATGAGGAGTACCAGATCCTTAACATCTTCTGAGCAGCCCTCCAACTGTCCTCTCAAAATTTTGAGCTTTGTTACAGCCTGCAAAACTAGTTTGTTCTTGTCTGCAGATACGCCTCTCATAAAGTCAAGTACCGTTTTCCTTTTTTCTCGACATTACTGAGGAATGTCTCTTTTAATGATACACCAGTAAGGACATAAAGTGACTATCATCCCAATCTCCTTAAACAACAAAGGCCACTCTTCCATGAGTGATTGCAGATCTGTTCCACTGTTTATTGCTTTGCGCTGAGAGAAGTAGGTGTCCTTCATAAGAGTTTTTACCTCCTCTGGACTGAAGGTTGCCTGTTCACTCAGCATCTTCAATTTGTCTTTTTTCTCCTGTTGGCTTTCCAGTGTCTCACTTATTGGCATGAATTTCATGTCCCACTGTATGCAGCCATATGTGTCCTGAACAGCTGCCCTTCGTTCAGCTGGGATTTCATCTGTATCATACTCATCTGACACCCCGTGCGCTTCAGTTATCCGTGGTAGTGAAGACCGCTTTACATTTTCAATTCGAGCTTGTAACTGCTTGACCAGTGAGTGATATCCTGGTCCTATCACATCACCTTCTATGACATCCTTGCAGTGACTGTGGATACTTTTGCAAGGCATTTTCTTGGCAATTTCGTTCGAGGCATGTTTATTGTGGAGAAGCACAGGCAAGCATCATCTCAGAAACGACAATCCGGATCATTTCTCCTACTTAACCATGGCTTTGGCCTTTTCCCCTCTCTCCAAACACTGCATCAAGGCTTCAGGAAGCTTCTCCCATGGAACCTGGAAGCTGTCAACCCAATCTGCAGCAGTAATTAAGTTGCTGGGTGATGTTGATGGAGAGAATGAGATCGAGGAGCATGCTGAGGATGCTGAAGAAGTTAATGTTGACTTCTGTTGGCTGTTCTGTAAAATTAATTGAAATTTAAATGTACTGAATGACATTCATCTTCAATGGATAGTTCACCCAAAAATCAAAAAACGAATACCCATTGCTCATGATGATATATTGAGGTCTTATGAAGCGAAACAATCGTTCTGTGCCAGCAAAATTATTTACCTCAAATTCACAGTGTTTGCATACAGTCCTGTGAACAATCATTTATGTTGAACCGGTGAACATTGTAGCCGATCACAGACATGGTTTTGCTTCTGGAATGAGAATGGCCAATCAGATGAGTTTCTGATTATCCATTCGCTTCTGTGATTGGCTGTTGCTCACAGATGTGGTTGGTGATATCTGAAACACATCTGATTGGCCATTTGCATGCCTGAAGTGGCAAACATGTCTGTGATTTCCTACAATGCTCACCAGTTCAACACAAATTATTGTTCTAATGGCTGTTTCCATACGCTGCCAATTTGAGGTAAAAATGTTGTAAATAATGTTCAGTTTCTTGCACAAATCGATTTCGCTTCATAAGACCTCAATGTATTGTCATGAGCAATGGATATTAACTTTATTTTGTCTGTATATGCTTTTTTGACTCAAAGTGATGGCTTCCTTTGACTGCCATTATATGAATCACAAAGGAGCACGAATTCAGCTAAAAAATCTTTTTCACTGTTCAACTCACATAAAAAAAAAATTCACCTATATTTTGTAATGCCACAGGGTGAGTAAATGAACACCAAATTTAAATTTTTGGGCGAACTATTGCTTTAAGTTATACTTAAAAATACATTATAGCATAATGTACTTACTTGTTTTGTTTCCAAGCAGCCAACAATTTTTCTAACTTGAATTGGTCTCAGTATTGAAAGCAGATCAGCTTCCTGGATGTACTGAAAATCCTCAGTGGTATCCACACCCAAAGATTGTAGCATCTCTAATACATATTTACAACAGAGGTTGGGAGGTCTGGCAACACACTAATAATGGCATTGCTTATGTCGCTTGGCTCTGCATCATGCATTTCTGAGTAAGGGAAAAAAATGAAGAAGAAAAAACTTATAAAACTCAACTAACACCAATGACAGTGCACCGCAATTTATTAGTGTAACAACACACTGTGGTTTCAATGGAACTATTTGGTATCCATCCTTCATGTAAGAACCCAATTGATAGAAATCAGTCAAGTCACTGATGTTCAAACACTGCATCTTTTCAAAGTTTCATCACCGAGTACACATGTTACTGAGGAAGGAATTCTGCCTTGTACATTGACACCAGAAGATAACAGTGTTACCTTTCATCAAAATAAGCAGAAGTTGACCAAACTCCACCAAATCAGTATTCTCTGTGACAAGGAACTGTCCTTTCTTGTATGATGTTCCTTTATACCAGCATTTCTACTGTGACCTTTGTGTTGGTCTCAGTGAAGCCAAATTGTCTGACTACATCTTGAATGTCTTTACTGTATAGTGCTGAGTAAAATGGACAACCACCTTTAACTTGCAAGGCAGCCTGATCCATTGAGCCTGCTGAAAGGTAAGCCTGAAATATGTGATGTCTGTCAGACAGAGTAAGACAGAGATTTTTGAAATTCCTCAAATTCCTAGCACATCTCTTAAAATAACTTACTTACTTAGCTTACTTTCGAAGCGCATAGTCCATAGTCTGATCAAGGGGCCAAATTTCAGGATCAGTGCTGGGTAATGACGTAAATAATGGTGCTTTGGTTTCAGGTTAGTTTCTGGGAATAGAGTTTTTCTCAACTCTAAATATTCTTGAATAAGAACATTAAGATATGCAACCTGAGGGACAGAGATTTTCTGAGCACATATCAAGTCCACAATGTCTTTCAGCAGCAGAGTCAAACTGCCACACATCATCTGCTGTATCTTTCCATTGTCACCATTTATGAGAGGCAACAGTCTCAAAAAATTCCAGTTCTGTACTGCGTTTCAAGAGAGTTTAGCTGCTTGAGGGTTGACCTCACATGGCTTAGCAGAAGCATCAGAGGCACAGTATTTGAACTGTTTAATACGCCGATTTAGGGTGGAGTATGTGAACCAAGCTTTTTTTTTTATGAAATACTTCGGATAAAGTGCAACATCATAAGACAAAACACTCTCAAAGATGTCATGTCCTAGACAAGGTGGCAAACCTGGCTGACACACATTAAGTATTTTTCAACGAATTGAATACTGACTTGAATTTTACTCCTCCTTCCACTTGTTTATCTTCAGTCTGGATGCGATCTACAGCTGGAATTGTCGTTCTCAAATGGTGCGGGCTGGTCCACATAGATTAGGATCGTCACCCTGAAATTCAGATCGGGTTATTAGACAGTATCTACAGAAATGTTTCTGCATGGCTGAAATTTGTGCAGTGAAAGCCACCAATGCATGCGAACCAAGATTATCTACAGCAATGCAATACAAGTTCCTTTGACTACTGTTTCATCTGATACCGCAATCCATTCTCCTCCAATTCCTTTAAATCTGCTAGTAACCAATCTGAGAACAATTTAGCATGCCCAAATGCTTTGAAATCTTTCTCTCTGCACAATATAACAAGTGACATTGGGGGGGGTTTGTTTTTTTTGTGTCAGACCGTACATGAAGTGGCAAATTAGCAACAGAGATAATAAACAGCTAACACTTTATGTCTGCGTCTTTGCAGAGCCTAAAGGGTTAACGACTTCAGAGGCATCCTGGTATAGTACTAGCTTCAAACCTGATGGATTTTGGACAAAAAAAAATGTCATTGGATTTGAAAATTCTGACCATGACACTAACATCAGTTTTAAATACATCTGATGGAGGCTCTGCAGAGTCTCCGCTGACCAAACATTTTCTGCCACATATCAGATTGTCAAAAAGAATTTTAAAGTCTCTGTGACAGGCACATATAGGCAAACACTATCTATTCTGTGTCTCACGTCTCTTTCTAAAAAAACACTTTATTAGGCTCCACGTAGTTGACATTTTTTTGAAACACTTGGGGAGCTCTTGAGTGTACAGTCCTCATTGGCCCTGTATGACATTTGCAGAGAACAGATCAGATTCCCTGACATAGTGACAAACTTTGGAGATGTCATCAACCTGAATTTTTTAGGATGTTTCATTTTTTAGCAGTCAAGTAACTTTACTTAAAGTATATGTCTGACCCAAATCATGGATATTTTGGAATCTCCTGAACAATGTTCTGTGTGGTCGAAGCTGGTAGTAAGAGACGAACCGGCTGCACGTTTTATGTTAAAATAAAACATGTTCGAAGAAAAATATCATTGAAATCCATCTGATGTGGTACGCATATCCACCACTTCTCTGTACCTGACGGCCCTACAAAATTTCAGGTCAAGACAGGAAGGTCCACCGACATTTTCAGTTGCGAGGAAGGATGATACATGAGACAGGAGTCTCTATACAAATCACCTGATATGAGTTCATGAAAAAGAAAAAAATCTTGCTGTTTCCGTGACATGTGGCGAAGGTAAATGAAGATTGACCTTAAAAAACATCTCGGTGCATCCTCTCACTGGACAACTCACGGCAACCGTCCTTCCACCATGTGGTCTTTCAAATTTGATATATTAGAGCTTTAGCATCTTGACACTGACGGTCACACAAACTACACTGCACATGTAACAACGGTAATTATAAAAACGGGTCCCGGTAACGTTAACGGATCCTTATTTAAATTATGTTTTCGGTTAAAAAAATGAGCCTTGTTGAACGATTGCATATGTAAAATGTCTGTTTGCAGTCGGCTGCAATGCCATGCACTAAATAAACATTTTCATTTCGATGAAGTTTGCAATGAAAGTACATACCCCATTAATGATTTGACTGACTCTTACCAGAGAAACTGCCAACTAAACATAGCCAATCTTGGTAAAATAACTACAACGGGAGTACGTTAGGCCCTAAAATTTTTTTTTTTTTTAGTCTGGATCAATGTTGTCAGATCTTACCTCAAAAAGAAATGTCGCAGAGTCCCCAGAAGATCTTATTGGTGCCACCATGTATTCCGCAGATTCTATGCGTGTTTTAAAATGGCGCCTGACTGAAATATAAACAAATGGCATCGACAGTTACAGCAACACAACAACAACACCTTTCCTTGAGCAGTGCACAAGTCTTATTGCTCCCTCGTTCAAACTTAGCGGCGTTTGCTGTGTACGTTATTCTGTAATTTTTTTAATAAGCATCTAACCGTTTACAAAATGGGTTTAAAGCAGATTGAAACTACATAACGTTTTTACCGTCGCATTAGCAGCGTTATTCATTTCTTTTCCAGCACCTTCTAAAAGTATTGATCTGTATCTTAAGAAATTTTTAAAATAATCCTAAAAACGGCCATTGCATTGACTTTACAAATTTGGCCATTAGGCAGTGGGCGACAATTCCTCCCCCTTCTAACATTAGTAATGTAACGTTAACCATGCACACTCTTAAAAATGAGCATAAAAAGGGATATAAAAGATAAACTGACATCAGAATTACACTGTTAGCAGAATGTGCACACGATTATTTCTTTCTCCTCACAGGCACAATCTGAAAGTTACCCTTTATTCCTCATTTTTTAAAGAAGAGAGTAAAGGTTTTAGTGCTTGCACTCACCACTTGTCATGCAGATACAAACAAGTTGTTCAGTCCACGTGACCTCGAAAGCGGAGAAGGTCGTTCCTCTCGTGTGTGTGTTAGCGCTTGGGCCGTAGATAGATTGCTTCGGTGTTTTCATGATTGGATATATGTCTCAATGCGCTTAATAGCACCCTATATTACTAATTAACCACACCAAATGGTCACATTAAGTTGCAAGCTACCCATAATAGGCTATACCTTTTTGTTTGCCGGTTGTTGCACATTATTTTCACACAAAGTCAAACATTAAAAGAAAGAACTTACCAAAAGTAAAGTTAAAGTACAGTCTATTAAACATGTTTACTTAAAATTACTAGTTAACAAAACACATAGCGCATTTTGTTTATTCTAATTACTGTAGAATGTCGGGTATGTGTTCGTTTAATTGTGAACATTTATAGACATCAACAAAAATCGTGTACCTTTACACAGAATAATACTTTGATTTAGGTAATTACGGGTTTTGTAAGTTGGTATTTTACATAATTTACAAAAACAAATCTATTTTCACCAGTCAGAAGCGTGTAGGGAGTAAAAATTCAAGTCAGTACATTTTCTTAAATCACGGTTTAATTTAATGTATGAAATACCGTGATACATTATTTTGGTTAAAAAACGGTTTTTTTTTTACTGTAGTTTTTCATGAAATTGTACAGTGTACACTCTACCATTTTAAAAGCTGGGAGTCATTGTATATATATAATATCTAATAGTATATATATATATATATATATATATATATATATATATAATAATATAATTATATATATAACCTTATTGAGACACACGTGATGATAAATACCCCCAAATAATTCGATGTTAGAAACTATGCTGTTCTTTCAATAATAAAAAAATCATTCTTCTTTTCAAAATTAGTGTAATAATAAGAATAATAATAATAAATGTTTTTTTTTTTAGTAGCAAATCAGAATATTAGAATGCTTTTCTGAACGACTTGTGTGAATGGGTGAATGATGCTAAAAATCAAGCTTTGAAAGTAAGCTTTGAATGGTTCCTAATAAACATTAACTGCCTTGGCACAGTGAATCTCAAGTGTATTTTGCGGGATAAATTCATATATTCTAAATAAACTACTAAACCTAAAATATAACATTTATTGTGTCCTAACATTCTTCTGGAACTCTTCACTCTTTGTCCACATTACCTGACTGAAAGGTCATTATGCAGCATTATGTGGTATTGTCG